>NC_133156.1:109089172-109389172 GCF_040802235.1 Manis javanica | reverse complement strand
TCCTGCACAGGCCAGCACCGCAAACTCGGAGAACTCAGCGGCAAGGGAGACCCCTTCCCACATCCTCTCAGCTTGCTGCAGAGATCTTCCTCATACCTTAAGCAGGAACAGACAATGGCTCGGGCCGCGTGGCCCGGCGGGGGATGCAGTTCCGAACGCTCTAAACTCGCGACCGGGATAAAAACTGCCGCCACAGTGGACTACAACTTCCAGAGTCCCCCGCGACAGCCCGCCCGCCTCTCGTCGCAGAGCCCTCACCCGGTAGGGAAGGAGGGGCCCCGGAAGGGCAAACCTGGTGATCCGCAGCCTGTCATTGGTTGCGCTCCTGAGGTCCTAAAGCTTCCTGGAGGGTGAGGGTATGGGAGGAGGTATACGATCCCGGCAATCCTTACCACCCGGGTGTCACAGTTTATGTGGGATTTTCCCCTAGGGCTGATCTCCCATTATCTGTCTCTCTTCTCGGGCGTCCCTGGCGGTTGTTCTATACCCCCGCCACGTGCTGGAACGCTGTGGACACCGAGGGAAGTGGTTTGGAAAAAACTGAGTTTGCATTCTCCTTCCCTTGTCTACACAGTTAGGTTTATTTTGTTATTTTTTTAAATGTGTTGAAAGAGGGGCTTTAGTAGGATCTTAGCACCCTCTCCCCATCCCTAGAAATTTCTCCCAAAGATACTCCAAATAAACATACGATCTAAGTGAAATCAGTGTACTTGTTATCAAAACTCAGCTCGTTGTAAGTCCCTACATGGCAACACAAAGCCCTTCTTACAAAAGCAACCAGCGGCTTTCTTTAAAAATTAAAAACAAAAACCACATACTGTAATGTCACAAAGAACTCAACATAAATTTAACAAAAAGCTAATATTGAGTGCGCAGCATTTTACGTATAGTATCTTTGCTTCTTTTTTCAGGAGGCAAAGCAATGCTCAGCGAGTGCAGTTGTCTTTGCCATTGGTTTATTTAACACAGGTTCACAGTGGGAGTTTCCCAAGCCAATAGCATACAGATTAATGTCTCTCACTAAGCCAATAAAGAAATTATGTGCTCCAGATCAATGATAGATTAATCACACTGTTGTTCTAGGCAAGGGGAGATGAAAGGAATAAAGTCCAAATTTAGTTGAGTTGTCTGTACCTTTTTAGGAGTTGGTACTCAGAGGGATGGTTTAGCTAACTGAGAGCTGGCCATTCAGCTGTCAGCACAAAAGGGAAAGTCTCCTGTTGCTAGACTACATTGCTAGGGAAAGGGACACCAGCGCCAGACTGCTCTGCATTTGCCACTGCCAGTAAGGGTCCCCTTCACTGTGGCAGGAGCTAACTACCCCCAGATCTTCAGGGAGCTATTTTAGATCATCAAAGAGTTGCCTTTCCCAGGCAACACTTCCAGACAAAACTCACAATCTCTCAGTATTGATAGTCTAAATGTCCCCTTGCCCTAGTTGCTTCTTCATATGTTTTTATAGTTAAGTCCCCAGTGGGGCCCCTCAGCAAACTGAGCTACTGAATTCTTACTGGGTGAGAAGAGATGAGATGACATGCTGACACAACTTACTTTGTTCTTATATCAAAGAGCTTTACTTTAAAAACTTTTTTTTGTCTTTGTCATTAACAAGTGGATTTGAAATCATATTGTACCAATATGTAACAATCTCTGTAAGACTTTACTATGATTCTAGAAGTGTATATTATTCATATTTTACTGACAAGGAAACACTTCTAGAGAATTTAAGTGACTTACCTAAGGACCAAACAACTAAGTGGCAGAAGAACCAGAGGTTAACCTGAGGTCTTATTCCAAAGGCTTTGCTTTCAAACACCACAGAACACTGCCTCTGTTATTCAGGGCTTGACAAATGGAAGGCAAATGATGTAATGAATATTACCTGTAAGGCAGATAAAAGTTATTGTGGTAATAGTTCCCTTATTTAAAAACTTCTGCAACTGTTCTTTGGCCTGCCTTCAAATCAGTACATCTTTTGATAGCTTCAGTGATAGCAAAATATTCTTCTTTCTCTGTATTCCTGACTGAGAAAATAATTTTCAGCAAGGCTGAGAAGCACAAAAGTAAATACGGTGGAGTGACATCAGTGAAAATGGCAGAATGGGGAACCTTGAAAACCTCTACAAAAGCAACCAGTAAACTGGTGAAAATGGCAGAATTAACTTTTTCTTTAGGCTCTGGACTCTAATGAAAAATTTACAGCAACTAGGTGAACTGTTAAGAAAAGACTGCTGAATTTTGCCAAGTGTGCTTTGTGATCATCTCCCACTCTCCAGCTTGGCAATGGCCTTGAAGACAGCAGCCCACTTTCCTTTTGTAGGCTGCTGGTACCAGAGGGAGCTATATGGATCCTATTCTCAAGGAACTGTTATTGTGTGTTTTGACCTGCTGGTGGTTCCCTGAAGGTCTGTCTCAAGGACTTGCCTTCGTTTCACCTACCTTGCAGCGTCCACAGAGTTGAGGCAGCTTCCCAGAGAGTATTTGTTGAGAGTATTTAAAGCACGTGTATTAGCCACTGCCACTAGGGGTAAGGTACAACAGTCGGGGAAGCAATAAACAGACAAAAAAGCCTAGAAAGGAAGAGGCTGGTGCGAGCAGATACTTGGAGGAATAAAGTTAATGAAAAGCTCTCTGTTATTCTGGGCAATCTAGAAGGCCAATGCATGTCTTTTCTGGACTTATGCTCAGAAAACACCAGGGATAATTGTAAGTTTCTCTTAGCCTTTACTTCCTGATAAGGCAGAACTGTGAAGTGTCCTGCCGCATTAAAGACGTGCTTAGTATTAAAGTGCCCCAACACATAGCTAATTGGCAAAGAATGGAAGAGGCATTTTTTGCATTTTTAAATTATGGCTTACAGGCATTTAATAAAGACCTATCTGTTGAATCACTAGCTGACCACTAGGGCAACAAAACAGACTTCAGTGGCCACACAATAAAGAATACAGACTTTACAGAGATAGTAGCCTGTTAGTCAAGTCTACAAGCTTGATCATATCCAAACTTGATAAATCAAGTCTTTGTAAGTGGTGTTTTGTACTTTCCTTCACATTAGAAAGCACATGATTTCTGGAGGTCTTTCGTTTGTGATAATAAGAGTTCAGTGTGCTCAAATATTGTCTCTTACAAAGTTCCCCTCCAGCTTTTCACTAGCTATTGATCATCTGCTAGATCAGAGGGTCATGTCACCTTTAGTGTCTGAGTAATTTTTTTCTCAATGTCCTTAGTTTCTGTTTACTAAATAGTTAGGTCCAAACAAACCAATGTGTTTATGTCCTAATAACTTGGTACCCATTTAAAATATACACATAAATTGCTTACTAAAGGGATTGTGCATACCTATAGGGCACTGCCAAGTTCTTAAAGCTTGAAATCAGATTAGAAACCACTATCCTCATTTCCTGTTCCACATTGGATTTTGTGTATTTGCTTATGATTGTAGCAACCACTTGGCTTTGTAAATATTTCCAAAAGAATTAACTTAATCTAATATTGAAACTGCAGATTATCTAAAGCTAGTAGTCCACATGCTGTCTGACAGATGTCACTGTTTTCCTTAAAAATTGAAAATACCCTGCAGTGTCTCTGTAGCTCTCACAGTTTGGGAACTGCAGGTCACTCAGTAACCATTATTTTCCTGGCCTATAGCAAGAACTAACATTTTCTGTGAAGGGCCCAACAGTAAATATTGTAGGCTTTGCAGCCATATGGTTTCTGAGTGAAATGCCCCAGGGTTCCCCAGCCTGTACCTTCCTTGCTTCCATTCAGCCAGCCAAAGCCACCAGGCACACCCAGGGGACATTTCTTCACAAGGCCACGCCTTCAAGACTGGGGGAGGTAGCTGTTTTGCTTGCCTCATAGAAACAAACAGATTATTTTGCCCTACTTCTTCAGGAAGAATTGTACTTTATGTAGGTGTAGATTCAGTATGTGAATAGGAGGAGGTGAGGTCAGGCTCTTTCTGTGCTGCCATCTTGGACCTCCTCAGAACACTTTTTTATTGATACAATACTCTTATTCAATCTATACACCTTAATCAAATTTCTCCAGTTGTTTCAATATCCTATTTAGGAATATTTTTTCTCATCCAGAACCCAGTACGGGATTGATCATGCTTTGCATTTTTGTTTCCATGTCTCTTAAAGCACCTTTAATTTGGAATGGTTCCTTAAGCCTTCCTTTTCTCTTTCATGACAATGACATTTTTTGAAGAGTATTGGCTGTTTAGTAGAATGTCCCTCAATTTGATTTTTTCTAATGTTTCCTCATGATTGGATTCATGCTATGCATTTTTGGCAGGAATAATGCGTGTGTATTGTAGTCTTTTCACTGCATTACATAAGGAAGCACCTGATGTTGACTAGAGCTAAAGCATTTACCGCCATTTCCAACATGGTGTGTCGTGGGTTCCACGCCACCAAGCAATTCTTGGACACCTTTTGGATATCCTACAGCTTACCTCAATCAATTAGGACACTACCTACCTGGAGGTAACATCAGATTCACAGGTTAAAGATTCATTCCTACAGACTACTCCTCTCCCCTCCACTTCAGATGCCAATTACAAGTCCATATTGTCACCTGTGCTTCTGACTATAGACTGGAGGTATCCATGACCTTCTCTTTGCATTGATTAATTTGCTATAGTGACTTACTAGATTATTGGTTTATTACAAACAGATATAACTCAGGGACAACAGATGGCAGAGACACATAGGGCAAATTATGACTGAGGGTGTATAGCTTCTGTGCTCTCGGAGCATGCCAGTCTCCCAAAATCTCCACATGTTCACTGACCTGTAAGCTTTCTCAACTCCATTTTTTGGGGGTTTTAAGGCTTCATTACATAGGCATGATTGATTAAATCATTGGCCACTGTTGGTTGCACTCAACCTACAGCCCCTCCCTTACCACAGAGGTGGGGGTAGTGGTTTGGGACTGAAGTTCCAACCCTCTAAATTAGATGTTTGATTCCACTGGCAACCAGCCCCCATCCTTAGGTGTGGTACAAGGTCACCTGGTTAAACAACAAAAGACACCTTTATTGTTCTCATTACTTAGAAAATTCCAAGGGATTTAGGAGCTCTGTGCCAGAAACAGGGGTCAAAAACCAAATATCTATTTATTATAAATCACATATCACTGGCACATATTTGTCATCACTGATGATGAATCTCTAAGCTCCTCCATGAACCATATCACCAAGTTTCATGGCTTTATATATTCCTCTAATTGAATCTCCATTGGCTTTGTGATTTTTGGTAACTGATAGAATGAGGCATATGTGACACTGTTTCTTCTTTTGCTAGGCTTAAAGAAGCCTTGCAGCTTCTGACTTGGTTTCTTGGAATGCAGTCTTCAGAATGTTTGTTCCTTTGAAATCCTCCCTCTAGGGGTAGGCAGCCACCATAAGAAGTCTGACTGAGACCTGCAACCTGTAAGGAAGCTCAGGTTAGCTACTTGGTGAGAGATGCCTGGCTAACACCCAACTGTTCCAGCCATTCCAGCCCCCAGGAAACTGAGTATGAAGCCATGTTGGATATTTAACCAAACTGATACTGAACCTTCAGATGAAAATAAGTCCCATACAACATCTGACTGTAACTGTATGGGCAATCTCAGCTGAACCCACTCAATCTGCAGAACCATCAAACATAGTAATAAGTTCTTTTAAGCCATTACCTTTTGTAGAAGTTAGGCAACAAGAGATAACCAGAATATTGACTTCAACATTGATCCCTTGGTTAAGATAGTGTCTGCCAGGTTTCTCCACTCTACAGTTACTACTTTTTCTTTCTAATTGAAAAATAATATCTGAGGAGATACTTTAAGATCTCCTTAATGTCTTTCCTTTCATCAAAGTTTCAGCTACTAGTTTTAGTAAGCCAGAATCAAATATTACTGTTTGATGGTTGCAAAATCATGATAAAAATTTTATTTGTTTTTTTTATATGAATTAGCATTATGTAATTAGCATTCTGCGGCAAGAAGAAACTTTGTCTTATTTTCTTTTTTCTTTTTGGTATATATGTATGAATTCTTACTTTAGTAAATGAGTTGTAATCTATTACTATCATTGTTTATTTTGATGCTCAAATTCTCCCATATTTATCCAGTGGGAACCCATTTCAATTGGCTGCTTAGTGCTTTGGTAGTTTCTGAAAGCTTACTTGCTTTTGGTATGGACTGATGTTTCAGGCTTATCTTGTATATTTTCTGCCCCAGACCTGGTATGTTTTCTTCCCAAAGATGCCGGTTTCTTGTAATAGGAAACGGAATTTAGGGACCACAGTCTATGCTAGCATGCCCATTGCTAATGGGTTGGTCATTGTTTATAGGCTTTTGTAATGGACAGAGCTAGGAAATCCTTTTTTTTTTTTTTTGGAGATAATGTATCATGAGTTCATACTGATATTGCTAATTCAAATTTATGAGTATACTGCTTTTGTGCCTTTTTAAAAAAATTTAAGTATCACTGATACACAATCTTTCAAACGTACAACACAGTGGTTCAAGTCACCCGTATTATTAAATCCTCACCTCCTCTAGTGTGGTTACTATCAACATAGAAAGATTTTACAGAATCATTGACTATATTCTCCATGCTGTACTACAGTCCTGTGACCAACTTATATTGTGATTGGGAATTATTGTGCCCATTTATCCCCCTCAACTTTCTTACCCCCCACCCCAACCCCTCCCCCTTGGTCACCACTAGTCACTTCTCAGTGTCTGTGAGTCCACTGCTGCTTTGTTCATTTTATATTGCTTTGTTTTTATATTCCAGAAATAAGTGAAATCACATGGTATTTGTCTTTCTCTGCTTGGCTTATTTTACTGAGTGTAATACCCTCTAGATCCATCCATGTTGTTGCAAATGGCAGGATTTCTTTTCTTTTTATGGCTGAGTAATGTTCCATTGTGTATATGGAACCTCTTCTTTATCCATTCATCTATTAATGGGCATTTAGGTTGCTTCCATATCTTGGCTATTTAAGATAGTGGTGATAAACATAGGGGTGCATATATCTTTTTGGATCGGGGATTTTGTTTTCTCTGGGTAAATTTCTAGAAGTGGAATTACTGGGTCAAATGTTATTTCTATTTTTAGTTTTTTGAGGAACCTCCATCATGCTTCCCACAGTGGTTGCACGAATTTAAATTCTTACCAACAGTGTAGGAAGGTTTCCATTTCTCTACATCCTCACCAACATTTGCTATTTTTTGTCTTTTGGATAGTGGCCCTTCTAACTGGTGTGAGGTGATATCTCATTGTGGTCTTGATTTGCATTTCCTGATAATTAATAATGTGGAGCATCTTTTCACATGCCTATTGTCCATTTGTGTTTCTTCTTTGGAGAAATGTCTGTTCAGGTCCTCTGTCCATTTTTAATAGGGTTATTTGTTTTTTGTGTGTTAGGTATATGGGTTCTTTATATATTTTCAACGTTAACCTCTTATCAGATGAGTCATTTACAAATATATTCTCCCATACTGTAGGATGCCTTGTTGTTCTGCTGATGGTGTCCTCTGCTGTACAAAAGTTTTTTAGTTTGATGTTCATTTTTGAAGGAGCATACTTAAAAAAAAAAATTTCTTTGATATTCTATTTTGATCTCTTTTCTCTCACACTGAAAATCTTAGTTCTTAAACAACATTAACTATATACCATTTTATTACTAACAATATGATTACAGAATTAGTTTATTTTTTGCAGATCTTTTTGCCTTATTATATATTCCAGTAGGGACATATGGTTAAATTACTGTATTTTAAATCACTTGAAATGACTCTTCTCTTTTGTGGTTAAGCCACTAACTGAATACATATTTATTTATGTGTATTTGTTTCCTTTTGCTTTACATTTTCAGATTGTTTTCTAAATTTTGATTTAATTTTGTTTTATAATTTTGCATAAGTCACATGGCTTCACACTCAAGTACATTCACTCAGAGAAGTCTAACATACATTCTTATTCTTTTCAGCCTCTTCCCTCTTTTCTTTCTCATAGGTAGTCATTTTATAAATTTTTGGTTTATCTTTCCATTAAAAAAATATGAGCAAATGTATCTCTTTTAGACATAGAGCACTGGACATATTACTCTGCAAGAGGCATTTTTCCAGTAACATATCCTTATGGTCACTTCATAGCAGTACATGGAGATAATCATCTTTCCTTTTTACAGCTGTGCAGAGTATTCTGAAGGGGAGCAGAATATGCCCTTCCAAAATATGCCACTTTGGCATATTGATTATTTTGAATTAAAGGTACTTGAAAAACAGTCAGTGCAAGAAGGACACTCAGCCTCCTGGCAGCCTCTCTAACAGAGTGCATTATCAAACATTTGCCATTTTAATAAGCAAAAAATTGTGCTTTAGCACAGTTGTAATTTGCATTGCTCTTGAATGAAATTGAGCATCTCTTCATGTATTTAAAGGCTGTTTGCTTTTCTTTTTCTGTGAACTCTTTGTTCATATCTCTTGTTATGTTTTAGATTTGCTGACCTTTTCCTTTTTCACTTTTAGATGCCCTCTTTGTATTACAGACATTACCACATTTTCTGGATTATGTTGAGAATAATTTTTCCCAGTTTGTCATTTGTCTTTGGCTTTATTATTTTTTTGTTTGTCTTGAAAAGTTTTCATTTTTAACCTTTATGTAATTACACTATATAAAATTATTGCTTCTGGATTTTAAATCATAGGTAGAATGTTTTTCCAAGTAAAGGAGAGTTCTTTCTTCTTCCAGTGTTTTTTTTCTAGTACTTCTACTAATTCTAGTGTGGTTTTGTTGTTTCCACATTTGAACTTATCCTGTTATATGATGTGAAGAACAGATCCAATTTTATCTTTTTCCATATGGCTATTCAGTTACTTATAGAGTATTTTTGTAAAGAATAAATCAACAGTATCAAGGGCTGCTAAGAGATCTTTTAGATTAAGAATTGAAAACTGCCAATTCTGTTTAGAAACAAGGAAGTCAGTGTTATTGAGCTTGCCAATAGCAATTTCAGTGAAGCAATGAGGCAGAAGTCAGATTTCAATGGGTTCAGGAATGAAAGAAGGTGGGGAAGTGGAAAGAGCAAGTGTTGGTGACACCTTGTGAGGTCCTAAATTAATAAAGTCTTTTTATTAGGCATCATATAAAAGAATCAGAGTTCTAAAAGACAGATTGCAGGCAAATTTTTTTTCAGTAAAATCCCTGTATCAGTCAGGAAACAACCAGGACAATAGAAATCATTATAAATACTTTAAATAGAGGGAATTTAACCTTTGTGAGAATTAGAAAATTGAACCTCTTGTAGGTGCATGTGACTTTGCAGGAGCACCATTTGGTAAGTGGAGTGCAGGCTGAGTTTAGCTCCTTCTTGCTTTTTGGCTTTGTGCCTTTGGGTAGGACCCAATCTTCAGCACTCTACCTGGTGGCCCTGTTTATTCCCATTTTACACAGAGAGAGATTAAAGAACTTGCTCAAGGTCACATGATTAATAAATGGACAATCAGAAATTACAAATGCTGACTTGTCAGCCAATTGCTAACTATTTGAAAGCTTCCTCTCTAACTGTTTGAAAGCTCTTATTCTTCAGTCTTAGGAGGGGTAGACAAAATAAAATTCATCCCTGGTCAAGGTGCATTGACAGGACCTGCTTATTACTTCTCCTCTTGAGGTGAAATGCTTCCCTCTTTTATAACCAGGATGACTGACAGTGATGACAGTCACAAAATCAGTTTTCCTTTGCCATTTGGGACAGAGAAAAGTCAGTTTTCTTTGTTAGGTATAGCTAGAATTATACTATGCTTTCCTAGTGATTATTTACTAAATTCCATAATTCACTGGTAAAATATTCTTTTGCAACAAAGCTCCAAGAAGACCCCTTAATTTTAGGAAGAATTGTCCGAAATACCCTGGCATGGTATCTGACTTTTCCTCCTTCACCCACTTTAAGTTGACATTAAAGGTACTTGTTAGAGTGCTCAGGGGCTGCTGGATGTATTACATCATCTAAGAGTTCTAGTTGATTATAAGAAGGATCTCTCAGGAACACTACTTAAACTCAAACAAGGCTGATTTCTAAACCAGAATCTCAATGTATTAATTCATAATGGGGAGCAAGTAAGGCTTGTATGTTATATCCATTGCACCTCCTTTCTTAGTATCAAAATACTTGGGGGAGTTGAATTATTGATTAGAAAGTTGCTAAGTGAGCATGGAATCCGAACAAGTGCTAAAGAAATGTCTTTATCTTACAATTAAGAAAACCTTTCTAGTGATCAGTCTCCATATCCAGTCTTTTCCATTTGCACCAATGTTTCCCACACTTTAGCCATTTGAATACTACCTTCATGATTTTTGTCATTCTTGCATACCATTAATACTTAATTTTTCTTTGATGACACTTTTTAAAAACTTATTTACTTTAGCCTCATTTTAAACAACTATATTTCTGAAATCATACATTTGATGTGCCATAGTTTTCTAATATACATTAAAATCAATATAGAATATAAACACTAAAATAACTATCAGAATGAAAAATGGCCACAAGTTGCCTAAATTCAGTGGTAAGGGTACCACACTTTGGTGTATATAGCCTTAGCCATTACTGAAAAAATACAGATTTTCCTCCCTGAACCCTGCTTGTGCTGAAAACCCTTTCTAGTCACTTGCTTCCTTAGGTATGTTACTAGCACTGTGGTATCTTGGAGACATTATAACCACCCCTCCATTTTGTGTTGATTTATAGGGCTCCAACTTGCAATATTTAATTTTTAAAAATTACTTGTCTGGTTATGTGTACAGTAGGAGCTTGTCAAATATTTATAGTACCTAAGAATGAATATCTACTCTTCCCCTTTGAAGTGATACATTTTTTACCTACTGGTAGACTAAAAGAAATTTTTAACAGCTTTGACATGGTACTAGGCAGAGTCTACATCAATAAACAAGTTATTATTTGAATAATGTGGAAATACTGCTAGAAATATAAAGTCTAAAATATTACTTCTGTTTACCTGCATTACCTTGGAGAATTTAGTGCCTCTTTCTAAGTATGAAGGGTCTTAGCTGCAAACTTTGATTCCAAACTGTGAGATATCTTTGAGGAAACTCTTGTTCTACATTATAATATAGGACTTAGAGAATTTGGAGAAATTTTATAAGCTTTCCAATGAATCTTTTGAGACAGGAATCTTAAGGTTTTATATTCCATTAGCCACTGCCATTGTTCCCACTAGACTTTTCCTTGAGAGATTGGCTAACTCTACCTGCAGCACTGAGCATAGTATCTAGCATACAGTATATGCTCATTTAAAGCCCATTTAAAAACTTGAATGAGTTCTTGCCTTTTCCCTAAGTTGCAATTTATTACCACCACTAATTTAAGACCTGTCTGAGGGAACCAGAAAACAAAATATACAGGTTTTCCCCCATCAAAACTGGTGTTCCTATGAAATCTTCATAAGTCAAAATGGTGTAAAGAAGCAACTGCCATTAATTTACATGGAAAACTTATCATTCCCAGACCCCAAAAATAATCTTTCTTAGGCTTTTCCAATGCCTTCAGATACATCTTGGTAATGGATGCATAAAGTAAAGCTGGCTAAAGCACAGATGATCAGGGACACAGTTCAAAACTATGGAGGCTTGATGCTGAGATACTGAGTGTAGTTCCTAGGGAATGGGCTTGGGGTGCTGTTCTTGCTACTCAGCATATGCAGTGTCCTTACAGTAGCCCCATGGCCAAAAAAATGCTGAATGCTACTTTTGCTTTCTACCTTTGTTTAAAAAAGCAAAATTTCTCTTTGGATTTCTTCCAGTTGGTGAAAACAGGTACTAATGTAGCTCTTTAGTAAAAATGAAGTAGTGTGATGTGAGCTTTTGAAAGCAGGTGATACCTGAATGAGCTTCACTTTCTTGAAACACACATCAAGGAGCAAGTGTTCACTGATTTGTCAAGGAACAAGAAACTGTCTTTTTACACCATTTGTGTTCAATTTTTCAATTACATTACTATCACCCATTGCTTATTTATCCTTATCCTTGATATTGAAATTCAGTTCTCATCAGAATTCACTTTTTCTTAACCAGGGCTAGCTCTCAAAAATCACATAAATTGTTTCATAAAAAATCATTTAATTGCAATACCTAAAAGCAACAGAAATCTGTTCTAAGAGTGAATAGCAAAAGAATGTTTGCCAAGTGTTTAAAAAATATTCATTTTAGAAAATAACTGTTTTCCATACCTAAAAAAATCTAGTTATTATTCTAGCTACACAATTTCATTTTGCCCTTTTCACTTAATATTTTCCCATGACATAAAAATTTTTGAAAGAACATTCAATTCAAAGTGAGTTAAAATGCCTTAGAGGACCCTGTATACAAATTCAGACTACCAGAAAGAGTATTGGTGGCTCTCTCCCACACATATACAGTGATTTAAGATACTGGCTGCTTCAGAAGCATGATGTGAAAATTTGGTTTAAAAATAGAGATTATTAAAAATGACAGTTATGTTCATCCAAAATATATAAAGAACTCAAATGCCTCAACATCCAAAAAGCAAACAATTCAATTAAAAAATCAGCACAGGATATGAACTTACAATTCTCCAAAGAAGAAATTCAAACGGCCAAAAGGCACATGAAAAGATGCTCCACATTGCTAATTATCAGGGAAATGCAAATTAAAACCACAGTGAGGTATCATCTCACACCAGTCAGGGTAGCCAACATAAAAAAGAATAGGAACAACAAATGCTTGAGAGGATGCAGAGAAAGGGAAACCCTCCTACACTGTTGGTGGGAATGTAAATTAGTTCAACCATTGTGGAAAGCAATATAGAGGTTCCTCAAAAAACTAAAAATAGAATACCATTTGACCTAAGAATTCCACTCCTAGGAATTTACCTAAAGAAAGAAAGATCTAAGATTCAAAAAGACATATGCACCCCTATGTTTACTGCAGCACTATTTACAATAGCCAAGATATGGAAGCAACCTAATTGTCCATCAGTAGATGAATGGATAAAGAAGATGTGGTACATATACACAATGGAATATTATTCAGCCATAAGAAGAAAACAAATCTTACCATTTGCAACAACATGGATGGAGCTAGAGGGTATTATGCTCAGTGAAATAAGCCAGGCGGAGAAAGATAAGTACCAAATGATTTCACTCATAGGTGGAGTATAAGAACAAAGAAATACTGAAGGAACAAAACAGCAGCAGAATCACAGAACCCACCAATGGACTAACAGTTACCAAAGGGAAAGGGACTGGGGAAGATGGGTGGGAAGGGAGGGATAAGGGTGGGGGGGAAAAGAAAGGGGGCATTACAATTAGCATGTATAATGGGGGGGCAAGGGACGGGCTGTACAACACAGATAAGACAAGTAGTGATTTTACAGCATCTTACTACGCTGATGGACAGTGACTGTGAAGGGGTATGTGGTGGGGACTTGGCAAAGGGGGGAGCCTAGTAAACATAATGTTCTTCATGTAACTGTAGATTAAGGATACCAAAATAAAAAATAAATAAATAAAATAATAGGAACAACAAATGCTGGTGAGGATGCAGAGAAAGGGGAACCCTCCTACACTGCTTGTGGGAATGTAAATTAGTTCAACCATTGTTGAAAGCAATATGGAGGTTCCTCAAAAAACTAAAAATAGAAATACCATTTGACCTGGGAATTCCACTCCTAGGAATTTACCCAAAGAAAGCAAGATCTGAGATTCAAAAAGACATGTGCACCCCTTTGTTTACTGCAGCACTGTTTACAATAGCCAAGATATGGAAGCAACCTAATTGTCCATCAATAGATGAATGGATAAAAGAGAGGTGGTACATATACCCAGTGGAATACTATTCAACCATAAGAAACAAATCTTACCATTTGCAACAACCTGGATGGAGCTAAAAGATTATGCTCAGTGATAGAAGTAAGGCAGAGAAAGACAATACCAAATGATTTCCCTCATTTGTGGAATATAACGATGAAGCAAAACTGAAGGAACAAAATAGCAGCTGACTCAGACTCCAAGAAGGGACTAGCCTACCAAAGGGGAATGGTGAGGAGGGAGGGAGAAGGGGATTGAGGGGTATTATGATTAGTTCACATGGTGTGGGAGGGGGTCATGGGGATGACAGTGTA
This sequence comes from Manis javanica, assembly GCF_040802235.1. NCBI lineage: Eukaryota > Metazoa > Chordata > Mammalia > Pholidota > Manidae > Manis > Manis javanica. Next base: position 109,375,016 of record NC_133156.1, on the reverse strand, counting down.
GCACAGAGAAGACAGGTAGTGACTGTGGCATCTTACTGAGACAGGGACCATGGGCTTAGACAGACTAGGTTGAGGGCCTCTAGAAAAAACAAAGCAAGAGAATTCATTGTGGGATTTGGTGTAGCCTCCTGGGGGCCTGAGTTTTTCTGACTTTACCCAGGTGCTGCTTTTCTTCCTCCAGCCCTAAACAAATGATTTGCAACCTGGGCAATGTAACAAGCAAGCCCAAAACAATGTGGTAAAAACAGGAAGGATTCCATCTTGAAAATAAGATTGTATCTTAAAACCCAATTAGTTAAAAAGTAAGTTTTCAACAAACAGGCAATAACTCAGCCCACCTTGGGAGCAAAGCAGGCAGTCTTGAGTGATATGCTCCTAGACTAGGAAGCTACTATCCTGGAATCAGAGCGGTAAAATTCTTGTAGATAACCAGGAAGACGAATTAGAAACTTAATGTCTGTTCAAAGATAAACATTTTGGGATCACTTAGCTGGTGTATATTCCTAGCCCTTTGTCTCTCAACTGCCTATAAAAACCCTAGACAAGGCACCACCGGGGGACTCTCCTGTCCCCCTCCTGGCCTGAGCCAGGAGCTCTGTCCTCTCGCTTTCTCTCTAAATAAAAGTCTCTGCCTTGCTTTCCTATCTTGAGTGTTTGAAAAGTGAAGGGCCCCCACCAGTAAGATGGCGAACTTCCGGCTTCTCTTCCGGGTTCTCGGTTCCCAACGGCGCCACCTAAAGACCAATCACTTCTCTCCCCCCTCCCACTCCCAGCACCTAGCCAATAGCCACCCGTAGACACCTCAATCAGCTCATGCCCCTTCCTATATAACCCAGCACCTTTCCCTAATAAAGCGGAATTCTCTGGTGAATTGCTGCTGTGTGTCGCTCCTTTCCTTTTAAAAAGTTCATTTTTCGACTTTGTGCACAAGAACCCTGGCAGCATTACTACACTGATGGACAGTGACTGCAATGGGGTATGGGGGGAACTCGATAATGTGGGTGAATAGTAACCACACTGCTTTTCTTGTGAAACCTTTATAAAAATGTGTATCAATGATACTTTAATAAAAAATGAGTTATATTAAAATATGTTCTGGTTTGATCTTTGTTACATATGAGCTTTAAAAAACAATTCACCTTGAAAATAGTCTGACAAGATTTAGTGCTAGGTAGATAAATCCTGGCATATTCTTGGTGGAAGAGACAGAACCAAATAAAAAGTATGAAGTAAGCTGAACCCATAAAGTGCCTCATCCTTTATGCCTGAGTGTCAGACTATATTGGAATTTATATTCCTCAACAAAATTTCTTCAAGGACTCAGAGAATGGCAATGATGGAAATAAAATCAAAAATTAAATCTACATTTTTAAAGCTGTTTGTTGTTATGCTTTTTGGAGGGATGGTAAAATTCTGAGAGGCATTTCCTCTACTTCTTTGAGGGGCAGAAAAAGAGTATCTGGTTAATGAGTATTAAGTACAGAAATGACCCTTGGTCACTCAGGTTGAATTGTACTCCAAGGGATACAAAGCACACGGACCACACAAAGTCAAGCTCTGATAAATGACCTACCCAGCACAATTTTTCTTCCTTCGAGATCAGAGGGCTTCTCCTTCCCCAAAAAGTTGGACCCCCTACTCTGTAAGACAGGCTAATTTTCTTTACAACTTCCTGGGTACAAGCGGGAGAGTCTCATTCCTGCCCTCATCGGGAGAAGGAAATGCACCATCTCCATGGGCGTCAGGGCCGCATCGAGACACCAGGGAAATCCCTAAAGTGAAGCAAGCGCTCAGAAACAAAGAACCAGAGGGGCCCACTTGAAGGGATTGTTGTATGGCAGAGAGGAGAGAACTCTAAAGGGGTAGGAAGGAGGACAGTACTCCATTTCTGTTTTATTTTTATTAGGAAAAGGGGGTGGATATTGTTGCAGTGCATGCACAGGGAAAATCTAGAGCCTCTCTAGATTGAGAACGCCATACAAGAATGGAGAGACAAGAAGCCCACGGCCAGGCTTGTACCCACAGGCCCATCGCGCCACTTTGAAAACAGGCAAGGGGGTCTGGCCACTGCGGCAATGATTGCTTGTAGGGAATGAGCGCTGGAGATAGGGGCGGGATGATGCTGGTTTTCTGAGCGCTGATTGGCTGATGGCGCTCATCGCCCATGCCATTTGTTGCCGGAGCTGAGCACCTGACGCAGTCTGCGTCTCCCTGCACGTGCAGCCGTTTAAGCGGCGTTGGCGCCAGCGAGGACCGCCGGAGAATAAGCCGTGGAGAGGTAAGGCGTCTTCTTTGTTTGGGACACGGGCCTCAACCCAACTTTGTGGGCTTCCTAGAAGCTGGACTCTTGGGTCAGTGAAGAGCGCGAGGAGCCGCCTGGGTTTTGAAGTTGTTCTTTGGGGCCTTTCCGCCTCCCAGCCGGAGGTCCTAAAGCCCGCTGGGCGACCCAAGTCTGGGCTCAAGGCCTGTAGAGGAGGTGAAGGCGCCTTTTTGCCCGGCCCCTGCGCGGCCTTTTCTCTGGACAGGGAAGGCTGTAGTACCATTTGTGTAAACGCGCCTTGGTGAGACTGTCCTTTATTGGAAGGATTTGGGCCACCTAACCTGTCGCCCTTTACTCGCCAGACTTAAAGGCCGCAGCCCCCAGCTTCTTGTGCTCCCAAGAAACAAAAAACTTCAAACCAGACATTTTTACCTTTGAAGGAGGGGTGCGAAAGGAGAAACCTCAAACAGTCCCTGAAAAACTTCTCCCCTTACTATCCAATAAGCAGTTTGGGAACGTTTGGATGGGGCATATGAATTATATGAACAGATTTTGGGGAAAAGCCTCAGCATTAGTGCGAACAAAGTGATTGCTAGAGTGATTAGCTAAGTGGTTCAACTAATTTTTAAAGATTAAAAAGGATGGATATAAACGCTGCCGCTAGGTAAGAAACCAAACTTGCCTCTTTTTACAAAAACTTTTGGGGAAGATCAGCACCTAACTGAGTAATTTCAAGAGGTGTATGTGAAATGATGATAGTTTATGTTTTTAAAAGTATGAGTCTGATCTAATTGATTTGTGTGTCTATTTTTTTTTTAATAAAAATAGAACTGGAAGCCGCAATGGGAGATGAAGACTGGGAAGAAGAAATTGCCAGATCTTCTATGTCTTCTTATGTTCCTGTATTTAAGAAGGTAGTAAATTTAAAGTTTGCAAATCTAAAATTTAAATGTTACAGATTTTATCGAAGTTGAAAATCACTGTGGTGGCCAAGTTTTTAATTACAGTTTGTTTCAGTGTGCCATGCTTATCTCCATCTGATTTTTACTATTTTATGGGGAATGAAAAGAAGGCACTCTAAGCCTCAAATAGAATAAAATAGTCTGAGATAATTTGATAATTAAAAACTAACATATATGTAATAATTAACTTCATTTAAAAATAAATGGTTTAGAACTTATTGTGGTTGAAGGCAAGCTTGTACAAATATAGTCGAATGTCTCTGTGAAACATACTGTAAATTGAAAAATATAATTTGGTTCTGGGTGAGATTTTGAAGTCTGAAAACTGGTTTCATATAAGGGGGCTTTCAAGATAAATATGTCAGGTTGATTCAGATGGTATTATCAGTTGGTGTTCATATGTACAAATCATCAGACCTTTTTCCTTAATGTCATTTAGAGAGTTACATTATACTTCAGAAGGGGCCCTGGAGCAGGTTTCTGGGTTTCTGACTTGAAAATTGATCTAACAAAACAGTGAGGATTCTACTTTAGAAAATAATATATTTAAGGGATTGCTTTTGCATGTTGTCTCCCAAAACATTTATTTTTCCTTTAGACTTTACAGTTTGCGTTGTTAGTCAATTCTAGCACTTTTTGATTTCAAGTGATGTCTTAGTGGAAGTTCTTATTTACACACAAATATAAAATATGCAGTCCTTTGTCTTACTTGGATTTCATCTGTATGTAAAGTTTACATTAAATTACCTAAGATGTTAATCTGAATTTATTGTGTTTCTTGTTTTGGAACTTATTTCAGGAATAACACCTTTTGTATGGATTTTTTAAATAGTTGCCTTCCCATCATAAAAATATTATAACAGTATTGGGAAAAGAGGAGAAAAAAAGCACCTGAGAATCTTGCTCACTATGAAAAACACTCCTGTTAAATTCTTATTAAATTTTCTTCTGTTTCTGCCAAAGATAATAAACAGTAGTTTTTAATTCTGGCCTTTTCACCCTTCAGCACTATTCCATATTCCCACTGACTACCTAAAAATAATTTCATACAGTTACATAATATTTCTTGGACTGGGTCTACCATAATACTGATTTTCTGTTGGTGGGGATTTAAGATGTTAGCTTTTCACTGTAATATTGTCATACATATCTATAGCTTATTTGTTTTAATTTGGGAGTATTTTTTCAAAAATGGAATTACTTGGTCAAAGGATAGTATATGGTGTTACACCCCCATCTAGTTCTCAATAGATTCGTTATAATACAAAGTTTATCACAGATACAGACTTTCTTCCACTTGGCCTTTAATAATCACCTGTCTTAATGTTTATTTTTTCTTAGTCTAAGATTCTTGACTTATTATTCTTCAAGTAGTACACTGCACTGTTTCATATTGTACATATTTGTTGTCTAAGGTATTTGAAATTGAGGGTGAGCAATTATAAAATCTTTAAAATTAACTTTTTTGGAATCTTTGTGCTAGTCAGTAATATACCTTGTTTCGTGATATTGGGAATATGAGTATTAATTTATGTTAACAGTTTTACATTATGACTCTTAATACATGTTTGTGTGGGGCCAATTTGTACATTTTTTGCATTTGTCTCCAAACTTAACACTTGGCTCTCATTGTCCAATTAGTTATTTGGCTTATTTGACTTGAAGGAACAGGGTGCAATCAATAGCTTTGTTTGTCTGCTGTGGTTGAATAAAAAGGACAGAAACTAAGGAAGAATATGTGACATTTTTATGTAGGAGAAATTTGGGGTCTTTTATTCATCCTAGTTTATTTTAAAGCACCCATTTTGGTTGGTTGATCTAATTGAATTTCCACATCAGGGGACTGCTGGGCTTCTCCATTTGTGTGACTCTGAGACTGTCTTTGATTGGTATAGCTTAAACAATTACCTGTCACAAGCCGTTTCTGAATACTTTTCAGGATCTTTATTTAGAGATTTAATATTTTTGACATATGTGTACATAATTTTGAACTAATAAGCATTGTTCTGGTAGCTGTTGGAACCTCCAAGTTCTACATTTTGAAGTAAGTTCAAAATCTACCTGGGGATAGAGCAATGAAAGATGTGTGGTTAAGAAAAATTTGATGATCAACAATTATGTAGTCCAGACATTGCAGTGTTCAGGCATTTGTCCACTGACCAAACTTGTTGGAATGGGTATTGGAACAGGTGAGTATGGTGAGTATATTGGGTTTGCTTACTAACTGTAATGTGTCTTGTTAGATGACCATGAGAGTAAGTCTACTCAGTGATCACTTCTGATCTGACCTCTTTGCCTTTTTCTTTTTGGTGGCACATTTCAGAGGGTAAATACTCTTCTGATGAAAGTGGCAACAGCTTGCTAATTAGTCCATCCAGAACTGTAATTATTTTAAGCAGTAGTAGCAAAGTTTGTAATAATTGTTTGGGTAAGAAAATAAAGTTCACTGTTTCTCTGTTCACTGCATATTGTGATTCTAAAGTAGCAGGAAAAAAATGTGACCATTGGATATTGCTGAATTGGCAGACCTAAGGAAGTCGAAGTGCTGGAGCCTGAGAAAGATGTTGAGCAACATCTGTTCATAGTTATCAGTGAGGTGCAGGAGGATATTGTGTCTTCTGCTAGAGAGCATGGAAGAACATTTTATGCTGAATAGGGGCAAGTTGTGGGAGATGGACAATATGTTCATCCAAATAAGACTCATCTTCAAAATCTAAGTAATGGAGTCAAGGACAGAGTGACAAAAAGATGTGAGAAGGCTGAGGAGAATGCTGAAGAGACTGCAAAGATGGCAGAGCTGTTGGTTGAGCCAGTCTGGAGGATAGAGAAGTGAATCCTTTTGAAGGAGGATGGGAGGTTTATAGCCACTGAATTCTAGTCAACTGATGGAGATGGGCTGACACCGGGAAACTGAAACCAGAGTCTTCTATTGTCTCTCTTTTTTTCCCTTTTAACTATATTCAATCCTCACTGATATTATGTTTCTGCTATAATCTGTGGTCGATAACTTCAGTATGAGGTTGTTTTTTTTTGGTGTCATTACTCTACAATTACATGAGGGATATTATGTTTACTAGACTCCCCCCATCACCAAGTTCCCCCCACATTCCCCATTGCAGTAATTGTCCATCAGCGTAGTAAGATGTTGTAGAATCACTACTTGTCTTCTCTGTGTTGTACAGCCCTCCCTGTGCACCCCCCACCACATTATACATGCTAATCATAATGCCCCCTTTCTCCCCACCCCCTCCCCATCCCTCCTTTCCCTCCTGTCCTCCCCAGTCCTTTTCCCTTTGGTAACTGTTAGTCCATTCTTGGGTTCTGTGTCTTAAGGTGTTATGCTCCTTCAGTTTTTCCTTTATTTTATAGTCCACAGATGAGTGAAATCATTTGGTACTTTCTCTGCCTGGCTTTTTTCACTGAGCATTATACCCTCTAGCTCCATCCATTTTGTTGCAAATGGTAGGATTTGTTTTCTTCTTATGGCTGAATAATATTCCTTTGTGTAATGTACCTCATCTTCTTTATCCATTCATCTACTGATGGACACTTCAGTTGCTTCCCTACCTTAGCTATTGTAAATAGTGCTGCAATAAACATAGTGGTGCATTTGTCTTTTTCAAACTGGGCTGCTGCATTCTTAGGGTAAATTCCTAGAAGTGGAATTCCTGGGTCAAATGGTATTTCTATTTTAAGCATTTTGAGGAACCTCCATACTGCTTTCCACAATGGTTGAACCAATTTACATTCCCACCAGCAGTGTAGGAGGGTTCCCCTTTCTCCACATCCTTGCCAACATTTGTTGTTGTCTGTCTTTTGGATGGTGGTGATCCTTACTGGTGTGAGGTGATATCTCATTGTGGTTTTAATTTGCATTTCTCTGATGACTAGTGATGTGGAGCATCTTTTCATGTACCTTTTGGCCATCTGAATTTCTTCTTTGGAGAACTGTCTATTCAGCTCCTTTGCCCATTTTTTAATTGGATTATTTGCTTTTTGTTGGTTGAGGTGTGTGAGCTCTTATATATTTTGGATGTCAAGCCTTTATCGGATCTGTCATTTATGAATATATTCTCCCATACTGTAGGAGGCCTTTTTGTTCTATTGGTGGTGTGCTTTGCTGTACAGAAGCTTTTCAGTTTGATGTAGTCCCACTTGTTCATTTTTGCTTTTGTTTCCCTTTCCCTGGGGAGATATGTTCATGAAGAAGTCGCTCATGCTTATGTCCAAGAGATTTTTGCCTATGTTTTTTCTAAGAGTTTTATGGTTTCATGACTTACATTCAGGTCTTTGATTCATTTCGAATTTACTTTTGTGTATGGGGTTAGACAATGAACCAGTTTCATTCTCTTACATGTAGCTGTCCAGTTTTGCCAACACCAGCTGTTGAAGAAGCTGTCATTTCCCCATTGTTTGTCCATGGCTCCTTTATCATATATTAATTGACCATATATGTTTGGGTTAATATCTAGACTCTTGTTCTGTTCCACTGGTCTGTGACTGTTCTTGTGCCAGTACCAAATTGTCTTGATTACTGTGGCTTTGTAGTAGAGCTTAAAGTTTGGAACTGAGGTCCCCCCTGCTTTTTTCTTCCTTCTCAGGATTGCTTTGGTTATTCACGGTCTTTTATGGTTCCATATGAGTTTTAAAACTATTTGTTCCAGTTTGTTGAAGAATGCTGTAGGTATTTTGATAGGGATTGCATTGAATCTGTAGATTGCTTTGGGCAGGATGGCCATTTTGACAATATTAATTCTTCCTAGCTAAGAGCATGGAAAGAGTTTCCATTTGTTAGTGTCCTCTTTAATTTCTCTTAAGAGTGTCTTGTAGTTTTCAGGGTATAGGTCTTTCACTTCCTTTTAGGTTTATTCCTAGGTATTTTATTCTTTTTGATGCAATTGTGAATGGAATTGTTTTCCTGAGTTCTCTTTCTGCTAGTTCATCGTTAGTGTATAGGAAAGCAACAGATTTTTGTGTATTAATTTTGTATCCTGCAACTCTGCTGAATTTAGATATTAGTTTTAGTAGTTTTGGAGTGGAGTCTTTAGGGTGTTTTATGTACAATATCATGTCATCTGCAAATAGTGACAGTTTGATTTCTTCTTTACCAATGTGGATGTCTTGTATTACTTTGTTTTGTCTGATTACCGTGGCTGAGACCTCCGGTACTATGTTGAATAACAGTGGGGAAAGTGGGCATCCCTGTCTTGTTCCTGATCTTAGAGGAAACACTTTCAGCTTCTTGCTGTTAAGTCTGATGTTGGCTGTTTGTCATATAAGGCCTTTATTATGTTGAGATACTTGCCTTGTATACCCATTTTGTTGAGAGTTTTTATCATGAATGGATGTTGAATTTTGTCAAATGCCTTTTCAGCATCTATGGAGATGATCCTTTGGTTGTACCATCCTTGCTTCCCTGAGATGAATCACACTTGATCATTGTGTATGGTCCTGTTGATGTATTTTTGAATTTGGTTTGCTGATAGTTTGTTGAGTATTTTTGCATCTATGTTCATCAGGGATATTGATCTGTAATTTTCTTTTTTGGTGGTGTCTTTGCTGGTTTTGGTATTAGAGTGATGCTGGCTTCATAGAATGAGTTTGGAAGTATTTCCTCCTCTTCTGTTTTTTGGAAAACTTTAAGGAGAATGGATATTATGTCTTCTCTATATGTCTGGTAAAATTCAGCAGTAAATCCATCTGGACCAAGAGTTTTGTTCTTGGGTTGTTTTTTGATTACCAATTCAATTTCTTTGCTGGTAATTGGTTTGTTTAGATTTTCTGTTTCTTCTTTGGTCAGTCTTGGAAGGTTATATTTTTCTAGGAAGTTGTCCATTTCTTCTAGGTTTTCCAGCTTATTATCATATAGATTTTCATAGTATTCTCTAATAATTTTTTTTGTATTTCTGTGGGGTCTGTCGTGATTTTTCCTTTCCCATTTCTGATTCTGTTGATGTGTGTAGTTTCTCTTTTTCTCTTAAAAAGTCTGGCTAGGGGCCTATCTATTTTGTTTATTTTCTCAAAGAACTAGCTCTTGGTTTCATTGATTTTTTTCTATTGTTTTATTCTTCTCAATTTTATTTATTTCTTCTCTGATCTTTATTATGTCCCTCATTCTGCTGACTTTGGGCCTCCTTTGTTCTTCTTTTTCCAGCTTCAGTAAGTGTGACTTGAGACTATTCATTTGGGATTGTTCTTCCTTCTTTAAATATGCCTGGATTGCTATATACTTTCCTCTTAGAATGGCCTTCGCTGCATCCTACAGAAATTGGGGCTTTGTGCTGTTGTTGTCACTTGTCTCCATATATTGCTTGATCTCTGTTTTAATTTGGTCATTGATCCACTGATTATTTAGGAGCATGTTGTTAAGCCTCCATGTGTTTGTGATCCTTTTGTTTTCTTTGTACAATTTATTTCTAGTTTTATACTTTTGTGGTCTGAGAAGTTGGTGGGTAGAGTTTCAGTCTTTTTGAATTTACTGAGGCTCTTTTTGTGGCCTAGTAAGTGGTCTATTCTGGAAAATGTTGTTTATACCCTTGAGAAGAATGTGTACCCTGCTGCCTTTGGGTATGGAGTTCTGTAGATGTCTGTTAAGTCCATCTGTTCTAGTGTGTTGTTCAGTGCCTCTGTATCCTTACTTATTTTCTGTCTGGTGTATCTGTCCTTTGGAGTGTGTGGTATCTTGAAGTCTCCTAGAACGAATGCATTGCATTCTATTTCCTCCTTTAATTCTGTTAGTATTTGTTTCACATATGTTGGTGCTCCTGTAGTAGGTGCATATATATTTATATTGGTAATATTCTCTTGTTGGACTGACCCCTTTATCATTATGTAGTCCTTCTTTATCTCATTACTTTCTTTGTTTTGAAGTTTATTTTGTCTGATACTAGTACTGCAACACCTGCTTTTTTGTCCCTATTGTTTGCATGAAATATTGTTTTCCATCCCTTGACTTTTAGTCTGTGCATGTCTTAGGGTTTGAGGTGAGTCTCTTGTAAGCAGCATATGGATGGGTCTTGCTTTTTTATCCATTCTATTACTCTGTGTCTTTTTTTTTTTTTAGATTATTTTGGCTTTTTATTTTGAAAGAACAGAATGACAATGATAGTAAGAAAACTCCCTGTTTCCTTTACTTGGTTAACCTCAAGTTAACATTGTATATAAACATGGTAAAGTTAAAAAAAACTAAGGAGTTAACAATGATACAACATTATCAAGTAAACTATAAACATTATTCACATATCACCAGGTTTTGGACGAATGTCCATTGTTTGTTCTGGATACAAACCAGGATTTCACCTTGCATTTCGATGTCCTGTCTCCATCATCTCCAATCTGTCACCGTTCCTCTGTTGTTTGTTGTCTTCTCTGACCAGGAGATTTTTGAAGAGTACTCATCAGACATTCCATAGAATGTCCCCAGTTTGGCTTTTGTCTGATGTTTTTTAATAATTAGGTGTATTACTCTGTGTCTTTTGATTGGTGCATTCAGTCCATGTACATTTAGGGTGATTATTGAAAGATATGTATTTATTGCCACTGCAGGCTTTAGATTCATGGTTACCAGAGGTTCAAGGGTAGATTCTTTACTATCTAACCATCTAACTTAATTCTCTTATTAAGCTATTATAAACACAGTCTGCTGACTCTTTATTTCCCTCCCTTCTCATTCCTCCTCCTCCATTCTTTATATGTTAGGTGTTTTATTCTGTACTCTTTTGTGTTTCCTTTGAGTGCTTTTTTGAGTAGTTGATTTTATTTTTTGCCTTTAGTTAGTATTTGGTTGGTCTGCTTTCTTTGGTGTGATTTTATTTTCTCTATTGACATCTATTTAGCCTTAGGAGTGCTTCCATCTAGAGAAGACCCTTTAAAATATCCTGTAGAGGTGGTTTATGGGAGGTGAAGTCCCTCAACTTTTTCTTTTTTGGGAATTGTTTTATCCCTCCTTCATATTTAAATGATAATCATGCTCGATACAGTATTCTTGGTTCAAGGCCCTTCTGTTTCATTGCATTAAATATATAATGCCATTTTCTTCTGGCTTGTAAGGTTTCTGTTGAAAGGTCTGATGATAGCCTGATGGGTTTTTCTTTGTAGGTGACCTTTTTTCTCTCTTTGGCTGCCTTTAATACTCTGTCCTTTGTCTTTGATCTTTGCCATTTTGATTATTATATGTCTTAGTGTTGTCCTCCTTGGTTCCCTTGTGTTGGGAGTTCTGTGGGCTTCCATGGTCTGAGAGACTATTTCCTCCCCCAGTTTGGGTAAGTTTTCAGCAATTATTTCTTTAAAGACAGTTTCTATCCCTTTTTCTCTCTCTACTTCTTTGGGTACTCCTATAATGTGAATATTGTTCCATTTGGTTTAGTCACACAGTTCTCTTAATATTCTTTCATTCTGGAGATCCTTTTATCTCTCTCTGCCTCAGTTTCTCTGTGTTCCTTTTCTCTTATTTCTATTCCATTAATGGCCTCTTGCACCTCATCCAGTCTGCTCTTAAGTCCTTCCAGAGATTGTTTTATTTCTGTATTCTGCCTCCCAACTTGAACCTTTTGCTCTTGCGTATTTCTCTGCAGGTCCATCAGCATGGTTATGACCTTTATTTTGAATTCTTTTTCAGGAAGATTGCTTAAATCTATTTCCCCTGGCCCTCTCTCGGGGATTGCGTAATTGTGGACTGGACCAAATTCTTCTGCCTTTTCATGACGATAGAGGTAGTTGTAGGCAGGTAGTGCATGTGTCAGCTGGGAGAACAAAGTCCTTTCCTGCTTGTTGGTCACCTTGCCCTTCTCTGTTGCCTGTGTCGGTTACCTGCACCTGGTGCAGCCTCCGGGTTAATCCCCTAAGCTGCCGTGGGCAGGGTTGCCGTCAGGGTAGCCCAGAGCCCAGCAGGGAGTGGCAGGTACACTGGGTGTGCTTTCCTGTGAGAATGGCGCCCCTTTGCGCCTTGCCCTGGTTTCCTCTGCCTGTGCTGAGCAGCTGCATGTTGGCGGCGCCCTCTGGGTCTGGCTGGGGTGGCTGTGTGCGGGAGGAGATTCTGGGTGATTGCTGTGGGTGGGGCCACTCTCTGGCTGCTCTGCTGCTGCAAGTGGGTGCGTGCAGCTGCTCCCTGGCTGTTCCACTGCTGTGTGCATGCGTGCGGCCGCTTCCTGGATGCTCAGCTACTGCGTGTGCATGCAGGGCCACCCTTCGGCTCTTCAGCCACTGCGATGGGGCCATGCTGGAGGGTGAACAACTGGCAGGCTGTTTATCACCATGAGGGACTTCAGAGCTGCGCTGCCTCCCAGGGATCTGGGGCGCCTGAAGTTCCCCGGGATTCCCAGCTGCTGGGCTCAGTGTGCCGGGACGCTTCCATCCAGCTGTGAGGCCCTGTCCCTTTAAGACTTTCAAAAAGCACTTGCTTTTCTTTTGTCCCAGGGGAGCCAGCTGTGGGGACCCACTCCAGATTTTACTTTTCTGTTTCTCTAATACCAAGCACACCGTGCAATGTGTGTCTGCGCTCCCGGTGTGGATTACTAGAACTGGTTATTCAGCAGTACTGCACTTCCACTCCCTACCGGCTCTTACTCCTTTCTTCCCGCCGGGGAGCTGGGGTGGGAGGGAGTGCTCGGGTCCCACCAGGATGCAGCTTGTATCTTACTTCCTTCGTGAGATGCTGAGTTCTCGCAGATGTAGATGTAGCCTGGCTGTTTTTAGGTATAGTCCTATGGTCTCTTTTTAGGTATAGTTGTGTTTGTTGTATTTTCAAAAATATATATGGTTTTGGGAGGAGATTTCTGCTGCCCTACTCACGTCGCCATCTTGGCTCCTCCTCTCAGTATGAGTTTTGATTGTAAAATGTTTTTGCTTGGGGAAAAAATGTAAAACTTTTATTTCAACAATGCTCTCATACAGAAATTCAGGCCTAGCATGTAAACTCTTGGAGCAGTCACATTTGTTCCTGACTTTAGTTATTTCTGAATTTTGAAGTGCCTTTCTCTTTTTTGTGTGACCTGATAGCTCCCAGGGTCTGTGTGTGACACATGTGAATCAGAGTAGAGTTCTGCAGCTCTGGATATGCTGAAGGGGTTGCATTAATTTCAGAAGAGGACTCCATGCAACAATGCTGGAGAAACTGAAGAAGGGACCAGACTTCAGTTGGTGATGTGAATGGGGCTGATTTCTGGCTAGGACTGACTACTCAAATGAAGGGATAAAGGAAGATACTGTTTGCATTTTAGGACTTAAATTTCTATATGGGAATAAAGGAGGAGAGAGAGATTTTGCTCCTAATTCAAATTTTATATGACACACTGTCTCATGTAAGCTGTCTGATCAGTTTATTTGGACAACCTAACTCAGTTGTATTTGACATGGAGCCTAGAATAGAGACAAAATCTTGGTATTCTGTAAAAGTTGATGAAATACTCTGATACATTTCAGAGGATTCTGAGCATAAAATGAAAGAGATATTAGTAAAAGCTTTTAAGGGCTAGGGAAGGAAAACATGGAAGTGTCTGCATGGTACCCTAAACTGGACAGTGAAGAGGCATTTTCAAGTTTCATAAATTGTCCAGTAAGTTCATTTGAATAGCAGACCTGACAGATAAAAATCCCTACCATGTTAAAACAAAAAACCCTACAAGTATTCATTTCCTTGAGGAGATAAAAGACCAAAAGAAGTGTATTCTAGTATACCCTAACCCTAACCCTAAACCTAACACCTTCCTTTTGTCCCAGAGCAGCTGAATGTGGATCTGGATCCATGTTTTCCACAAGTGACTGTAATCTCAGTCTCTCCAAGTATTCCACCTGTCTTAACTTTCCAACCCCCCTAATCTCCAGAGCACCATGCAATGTAGGTTCCTGCTTCCAGAGTAAATATGTAGGGCTGAGTTTTCAGTAGCCCTAGGCCTCCACCCCCTCCCCACTCTGTTTCTCTTCCTCCTGCTGGTGAGCTGGGGTGGGGGAAGGGCTTGGGTCCTGCCGGATCACGGCTTTGGTATGTTACCCTGTTCTGTGAGGTCTGTTCTTTTCTCCAGGTATATGCAGTCTGGTGCAGCCTTCTTTCCTGTTGCTCTTTCAGGATTAGTTGTATTAACTATATTTTCATATTATATGTGGTTTTGGGAGGAGGTTTCTGTCTTACCTCTCACACCACCATCTTTAATCCTCCAGAACAAGCACATTTTTAAGAACCAAATAATATAAATAGTGAAAAGTGCTGTGAAAAAAAAATATTAGAAAGTGTGTGTGTGTGACTAGGGTGGGGTGGATTTAGATTAGGTAGAGAGGAAAGGCTTCTCTGAGACAATGACTAATGATCCCAGACCTGAAGGAAGCCCAGTCAGACATCATGTGCAAAGGTCCTGAGGAGGGAGCAAACTAAGATATCAGGACAACAGGAAGAAATACAATGTGTTAGTTTCTTACTGTTGCTGTAACAAATTACCATAAACTAGGTGGCTAAAAGCAATAGGAATTTGTTCTCTCATAGTTCTGGAGGCCAGAAATTAGAAATCAAGGTGTCAAGTAGGGCTGTTCTCTTTCTGTAGGCTCTAGGAGAGAATCCATGCCTCTTCTAGCTTTTGGTGGCTGTTAAGTATTCTTTGGCTTATAGCTACATCTCTTTCTACTGTCTTCATGTGGCCTCCTGTGTTCCAGTTGTTCCAGTTTTTACTGTATGCCTCTCTTATAAGGGCATTTGTGATGACAATTAAGGCCCATCCAGATACTCCAGAGTAATTACATTTCAAAATCCTTAATTGTATCTGTAAGAACCCTTTTTCTAAATAAGATAACATTTATAAATTGCAGGGATTAACGTTTCATATCTTTGGGTGACATTTCAGCCAACTACACTTAGTATGGCTAAAGAACAGGGAGATAAGATGAGTGGTAGACAATGAAGGCAGAGAAGGAAGGGGAGAAGGAGAGGGAGAGGAACCTGGAGGCAGTTGTGGACAGAGTTAATAGGACTGGATGTACTAAATAAGGGTGGGGAAAGTAAGAGTAATCAAGGGTGATTAACATAAACAACTAGATGGATGATGGTGCCAGTAACTGAAATGGTGCATCTGTGGAAAATGAACATATTTGGGAAGGAAAAAAAAAAAGAATATTTCTTTATTTGCTATGTTTGAGATGCCCATGAAAGCAAGTGAAGTTGCCAGTCAGTAGGTTATACGATTTTTTTGCTTAGGAGAGGGATCAGTGCCATAGATACAAATTTGGGAGTGTTCTGCATATTAATGGATTTAAAATTATGAGATTAGGTAAAGTCAGATGGTATAAAACAGACTTAGAGGGCTTTGCCATGAGCTCTGGGACACTCCACCTTAGAGGTCCACTGGAGGAGCTAGCAAAGGAGTTTGAAGAGGGAGTGGCTGATGGGGAGTGTTTCTTAGCCAAAAAAAGAATGTTGTAAAGAGGAAGGAAATAGTCATTTCAAATGTGGCTGAGAGCTCTGGTTATATGAAACATGAAAGTAGTAATTTTATTACGCGATTTCCTTATTAAAAGCATTTTCAGTGCAGAGCTGAGGATAGAGGCTAGACTAGAGTACCTTGAAGAAAAAATGGGATATGAGAAAGAGGAGTTAGCAACTATAGACCTTTTGTTTTCAGAGGGGCAGAGAAGTGGTGCAAAGCTGAAGAGAATATAAAGTTATTTTTTTTTTTTTTTTTTTTTTTTGAGAGGGCATCTCTCATATTTATTGATCAAATGGTTGTTAACAACAATAAAATTCAGTATAGGGGGGTCAATGCTCAATGTACAATCATTAATCCATCTCAAGCCTAATTCTCGTCAGTCTCCAATCTTCTGAAGCATAACGAACAAGTTCTTACATGGTGAACGAATTCTTACAGAGTGAATAAATTCTTACATGGTGAACAGTACAAGGGCATTCATCACAGAAACTTTCGGTTTTGATCATGCAATATGACCTATAAACCATCAGGTCAAATATGAATATTCATTTGATTTTTGTACTTGATTTATATGTTGATCCCACATTTCTCCTATTATTATTATTATTTTTATTTTTAATAAAATGCTGAAGTGGTAGGTAGATGCAAGATAAAGGTAGAAAACATAGTTTAGTGCTGTAAGAAGGCAAATGTAGATGATCAGATGATCAGGTGTGTGCCTATGGACTAAGTATTAATCCAGGCTAGACAAGGGCAGCAAGACATCCACGGATGCAGAAGATTTCTCTCAAAGCAGGGGGGGTGAGGTTCTGAGCCTCACCTCTGTTGATCCCCAAATTCTCACCTGATGGCCCCCCTGCGACTGTGCCTGTCTTAGGTTGTTCCTCCCTTGAGGAATCTTACCCGTCTCTGGCTAACCAGTCATCTTCCGGGGCCATACAGGGAAATGTAAAGTTGGTAAGTGAGAGAGAAGCCATATTGTTTGCAAAGGTTAGCTTTTTACTTCTTTGCAGATTTATGCCCTCTGGCTTCTATGCCCAGCACTTGTCTCGAGGTATCTTTACCACCTGGAGGAATTATGATACTCGGTAAATTCGATATGAGGCACGAATTCTATTTAAGGTTTGTAATTAGGAAGGAAGAAGAAAAGCTATAGATGTAGCATATGAAGGAAACTTGGGAGGATTGATTATTTCTTTGACATATCTTCTTGTATAGTACCTTAAGTATGTATAGGTTTTAAACTACTAACTAATTTGCACACACATATTAACATTATAGGAATACGGTGACATAAACAAAGCAAATCTATAATTACCAGCCATCTCCAGTGAAGCCAAGAAAACCATTTAGGCACCCTAGGCATTTGTGAAAATTTATCTATAATATGATGGATATTTTCCAACTGTACTTGAACCATCAGACAAATTAAAGCAGCCCATTTCTGGGATCTGTTCACATCCCATATGTTCTTTTAACCATAGATAGTCTATAGTCATGAGATTTTGGGGTGCTACAACTTGCACCCCTCCCAACTCCTGGTTGAGTTCCAACAGTACAGATCCAGTCAAATTCGTTGTCTCACTGTATGCACATGCCAGCCTAGACATCTCCCTCCTCCTTCTTATGGCAAGTCCAGGAGACGGTGGGCTGGATGCAGCCACAACCGCAGCATCGTCCGGATCCCTGGGGAGGCTTTTTGATGATCATCCCCCGGCACGAGTCCTCCAGAGAGTGCTGATGCCGGAAGCTCCTCCTCATATCGTATCTTATTTCATTTTCTGTGTATCCAAGCTAGGCCTTGATCTTCTGCGTAGAAACAAACAGACCCTTTGCCCACACTTTGACATGCCCTCTATACCACTGTGCAGAACTCATTGGAGGTCAGCACACAGTAACTGCTTTTTTTTTTTTTTTTTTTTAATTAAGAGAAAGGAATATTATCAGAAAAGAGTACCTCCATAGCTGATCATCTGACACCCTTTAAGTGATCAACATTAAGGATATTTAAAGCATGCGTTGATCTTTGATTTACCAATAGTTTTATCCTGTTAACGAGTAATCCCCTTTTCTTTCTTTCTTTCTTTCTTTTTTTTTTTTTTTTTTAATTTTTAATCTACCCTTACATGAAGAATACTATGTTTACTATGCTCTCCCCTATATCAGGTCCCCCCTAACAACCCCATTACGGTTACTGTCCATCAGCTTAGCAAAATGTGGTAGAGTCACTACTTGTCCTCTCTGTGTTGTGCAGCCCACCCTCCCCTTTCTCCCTCCCCCCATGCATGCTAATCTTAATACCCCCCTTCTTCTTCCCCCCCCTTATCCCTCCCTGCCCACCCAGCCTCCCCAGTTCCTTTCCCTTTGGTACCTGTTAGTCCATTTTTGGGTTCTGTAATTCTGCTGCTGTTTTGTTCCTTCAGTTTTTCCTTTGTTCCTATACTCCTCAGATGAGTGAAATCATTTGGTATTTCTCTTTCTCTGCTTGGCTTATTTCACTGAGCATAATACTCTCCAGCTCCATCCATGTTGCTGCAAATGGTTGGATTTTTCCACTTCTTATGGCTGAGTAGTATTCCATTGTGTATATGTACCACATCTTCTTTATGCATTCATCTACCGATGGACATTTAGGTTGCTTCCAATTCTTGGCTATTGTAAATAGTGCTGCGATAAACATAGGAGTGCATCTGTCTTTCTCAAACTTGATTGCTGCGTTCTTAGGGTAAATTCCTAGGAGTGGAATTCCTGGGTCAAATGGTAGGTCTGTTTTGAGCATTTTGATGCACCTCCATACTGCTTTCCACAATGGTTGAACTAATTTACATTCCCACCAGCAGTGTAGGAGGGTTCCCCTTTCTCCACAGCCTCGCCAACATTTGTTGTTGTTTGTCTTTTGGATGGCAGCTATCCTTACTGGTGTGAGGTGATACCTCATTGTAGTTTTAATTTGCATTTCTCTGATAATTAGCGATGTGGAGCATCTTTTCATGTGTCTCTTGGCCATCTGTATTTCTTTTTTGGAGAACTGTCTGTTCAGTTCCTCTGCCCATTTTTTAATTGGGTTATTTGTTTTTTGTTTGTTGAGGCGTGTGAGCTCTTTATATATTCTGGACGTCAAGCCTTTATCAGATCTGTCATTTTCAAATATATTCTCCCATACTGTAGGGTTCCTTTTTGTTCTATTGATGGTGTCTTTCGCTGTACAGAAGCTTTTCAGCTTAATGTAGTCCCACTTGCTCATTTTTGCTGTTGTTTTCCTTGCCCGGGGAGATATGTTCAAGAAGAGATCACTCATGTTTATGTCTAAGAGGTTTTTGCCTATGTTTTTTTCCAAGAGTTTAATGGTTTCGTGACTTACATTCAGGTCTTTGATCCATTTTGAGTTTACCTTTGTATATGGGGTTAGACAATGGTCCAGTTTCATTCTCCTACATGTAGCTGTCCAGTTTTGCCAGCACCATCTGTTGAAGAGACTGTCATTTTGCCATTGTATGTCCATGGCTCCTTTATCAAATATTAATTGACCATATATGTTTGGGTTAATTTCTGGGGTCTCTAATCTGTTCCACTGGTCTGTGGCTCTGTTCTTGTGCCAGTACCAAATTGTCTTGATTACTATGGCTTTGTAGTAGAGCTTGAAGTTGGGGAGTGAGATCCCCCCTACTTTATTCTTCTTTTTCAGGATTGCTTTGGCTATTCGGGGTCTTTGGTGTTTCCATATGAATTTTTGAATTATTTGTTCCAATTCATTGAAGAATGTTGCTGGTAATTTGAGAGGGATTGCATCAAATTTGTATATTGCTTTCGGCAGGATGGCCATTTTGACGATATTAATTCTTCCTAGCCATGAGCATGGGATGAGTTTCCATTTATTAGTGTCCCCTTTAATTTCTCTTAAGAGTGACTTGTAGTTTTCAGAGTATAAGTCTTTCACTTCCTTGGTTAGGTTTATTCCTAGGTATTTTATTCTTTTTGATGCAATGGTGAATAGAATTGTTTTCCTGATTTCTCTTTCTATTGATTCGTTGTTAGTGTATAGGAAAGCTACAGATTTCTGTGTGTTGATTTTGTATCCTGCAACTTTGCTGTATTCCGATATCAGTTCTAGTAGTTTTGGAGTGGAGTCTTTAGGGTTTTTTATGTACAGTATCATATCATCTGCAAATAGTGACAGTTTAACTTCTTCTTTACCAATCTGGATTCCTTGTATTTCTTTGTTTTGTCTGATTGCCGTGGCTAGGACCTCCAGTACTATGTTGAATAACAGTGGGGAGAGTGGGCATCCCTGTCTGGTTCCCAATCTCAGAGGAAATGCTTTCAGCTTCTCGCTGTTCAGTATGATGCTGGCTGTGGGTTTATCATATATGCCTTTATTATGTTGAGGTACTTGCCCTCTATTCCCATTTTGCTGAGAGTTTTTATCATGAATGGATGTTAAATTTTGTCAAATGCTTTTTCAGCATCTATGGAGATGATCATGTGGTTTTTGTCTTTCTTTTTGTTGATGTGGTGGATGATGTTGATGGATTTTCGAATGTTGTACCATCCTTGCATCCCTGGGATGAACCCCACTTGGTCATGGTGTATGATCCTTTTGATATACTGTTGAATTCTGTTTGCTAATATTTTATTGAGTATTTTTGCATCTACATTCATCAGGGATATTGGTCTGTAATTTTCTTTTTTGGTGGGGTCTTTTCCTGGTTTTGGTATTAGGGTGATGTTGGCTTCATAGAATGAGTTTGGGAGTATTCCCTCTTCTTCTATTTTGTGGAACACTTTAAGGAGAATGGGTATTATGTCTTCTCTGTGTGTCTGATAAAATTCCGAGGTAAATCCGTCCGGCCCCGGGGTTTTGTTCTTGGGTAGTTTTTTGATTACTGTTTCAATTTCTTTGCTCGTAATTGGTTTGTTGAACTTTTGTGTTTCTTCCTTGGTCAGTCTTGGGAGGTTGTATTTTTCTAGGAAGTTGTCCATTTCTTCTAGGTTTTCCAGCTTGTTGGCATATAGGTTTTCATAGTAGTCTTTAATAATTCTTTGTATTTCTGTGGAGTCTGTCGTGATTTTTCCATTCTCATTTCTGATTATGTTGATTTGTGTTGACTCTCTTTTTCTCTTAATAAGTTGGGCTAGAGGCTTATCTATTTTGTTTATTTTCTCAAAGAACCAGCTCTTGGTTTCGTTGATTTTTGCTATTGTTTTATTCTTCTCAATTTTGTTTATTTCTTCTCTGATCTTTATTATGTCCCTCCTTCTGCTGACTTTAGGCCTCATTTGTTCTTCTTTTTCCAGTTTTAATAATTGTGATGTTAGACTATTCATTTGGGATTGTTCTTCCTTCTTCAAGTGTGCCTGGATTGCTATATACTTTCCTCTTAAGACTGCTTTCGCTGCATCCCACAGAAGTTGGGGCTTAGTGTTGTTGTTGTCATTTGTTTCTATATATTCCTTGATCTCTATTTTGATTTGTTCATTGATCCATTGATTATTTAGTAGCATGTTGTTAAGCCTCCATGTGTTTGTGAGCCTTTTTGTTTTCTTTGTAGAATTTATTTCTACTTTCATACCTTTGTGGTCTGAAAAATTGGTTGGTAGAATTTCAATATTGTGGAATTTACTGAGGCTCTTTTTGTGAGCTAGTATGTGGTCTATTCTGGAGAATGTTCCATGTGCACTTGAGAAGAATGTATATCCTGTTGCTTTTGGATGTAAAGTTCTATAGATGTCTATTAGGTCCATCTGTTCTAGTGTGTTGTTCAGTGCCTGTGTGTCTTTACTTATTTTCTGCCCGGTGGATCTATCCTTTGGGGTGAGTGGTGTGTTGAAGTCTCCTACAATGAATGCATTGCAGTCTATTTCCCTCTTTAGTTCTGTTAGTATTTGCTTCACATATGCTGGTGCTCCTGTATTGGGTGCATATATATTTAGAATGGTTATATCCTCTTGTTGGACTAAGCCCTTTATCATTATGTAGTGGCCTTCTTTATCTCTTGTTACTTTCTTTGTTTTGAAGTCTATTTTGTCTGATATTAGTACTGCAACCCCTGCTTTCTTCTCACTGTTGTTTGCCTGAAATATGTTTTTCCATCCCTTGACTTTTAGTCTATGCTTATCTTTGGGTTTAAGGTGAGTTTCTTGTAAGCAGCATATAGATGGGTCTTGCTTTTTTATCCATTCTATTACTCTATGTCTTTTGATTGGTGCATTAAGTCCATTTACATTTAGGGTGACTATTGAAAGATATGTACTTATTGCCATTGCAGGCTTTAGATTCGTGGTTACCAAAGGTTCAAGGTTAGCTTCTTTAGTATCTTACTGCCTAACTTAGCTCGCTTATTGAGCTGTTATATACACTGTCTGGAGAGTCTTTTCTTCTCTCCCTTCTTATTCCTCCTCCTCCCTTCTTCATATGTTGTGTGTTTTGTTCTGTGCTCTTTTTAGGGGTGCTCCCACCTAGAGCAGTCCCTGTAGGATGCCCTGTAGAGGTGGTTTGTGGGAAGCAAATTCCCTCAGCTTTTGCTTGTCTGGGAATTGTTTGATCCCACCATCATATTTAAATGATAGTCGTGCTGGATACAGTATCCTTGGTTCAAGGCCCTTCTGTTTCATTGCATTAAGTATATCATGCCATTCTCTTCTGGCCTGTAGGGTTTCTGTTGAGAAGTCTGATGTTAGCCTGATTGGTTTTCCTTTATAGGTGACCTTTTTCTCTCTAGCTGCCTTTAAAACTCTTTCCTTGTCCTTGATCCTTGCCATTTTAATTATTATGTGTCTTGGTGTTGTCCTCCTTGGATCCTTTCTGTTGGGGGTTCTGTATAATTCCATGGTCTGTTCGATTATTTCCTCCCCCAGTTTGGGGAAGTTTTCAGCAATTATTTCTTCAAAGACACTTTCTATCCCTTTTCCTCTTTCTTCCTCTTCTGGTATCCCTATAATACGAATGTTTTTCCTTTTGTATTGGTCACATATTTCTCTTAGTGTTGTTTCATTCCTGGAGATCCTTTTATCTCTCTCTCTGTCAGCTTCTATACGTTCCTGTTCTCTGGCTTCTATTCCTTCAATGGCCTCTTGCATCTTATCCATTCTGCTTATAAATCCTTCCAGGGATTGTTTCACTTCTGTGATCTCTTTCCTGACATCTGTGATCTCCTTCCGGACTTCATCCCACTGCTCTTGCATTTTTCTCTGCATCTCATCCCACTGCTCTTGCATTTTTCTCTGCATCTCATCCCATTGCTCTTGCATTTTTTTCTGCATCTCTGTCAGCATGTTCATGATTTTTATTTTGAATTCTTTTTCAGGAGGACTAGTTAGGTCTGTCTCCTTCTCAGGTGTTGTCTCTGTGATCTTTGTCTGCCTGTAGTTTTGCCTTTTCATGGTGATAGAGATAGTTTGCAGAGCTGGTACAAGTGACCGCTGGAAGAGCTTCCCTTCTTGTTGGTTTGTAGCCTTTTTCTGGGAGAATAGCGACCTCTAGTGGCTTGTGCTGGGCAGCTGTGCGCAGACAGGGCTTCTGCTTCCTGCCCAGTTGCTTTGGGGTTTATCTCCGCTGTTGCTGTGGGCTTGGCCTGGCTGGGGCTGTTCCTCCAAAATGGTGGAGCCCCGTTGGAGGGGGAGCAGCCAGGAGACTATTTATCTCCGTAAGGGGCCTCTGTGCTCCCTGCTGCCCAGGGGGTTAGAGTGCTCAGAGATCCCCAGATTTCCTGCTTCTGGTCTAAGTGACCTGTCCTGCCCCTTTAAGATTTCCAAAAAGCACTCCCCTTCACAAGGCGCTGGGTTCTTGCAGGTGTGGATGTGGTCTGGATGTTGTCCTGTGTCCTGTGGTCTCTATTTTAGGAAGATTTTTCTTTGTTATATTTTCATAGCTCTATGTGTTTTTGGGAGGAGATTTCCACTGCTCTACTCACGCCGCCATCTTGGCTCCGCCCTAAAGTTATTTTTAAGGTAATGAAAAAGGTTAAGAATTTTTTTATGGTGAATTCTGAGAAAAAAATTCAGATATCTTATTTCAAAATTTGACTTGGAATTTATAAATTCCATGTATGTAGGTTGTTAAATTCCACAGCTTGAAGATCATCTAATAATAGTATTTCATTTTTTAATGCCAAAGTGTTTCATTACCTTTTGTCAGCTTTATAACACTTACTAAAACCAGCCCTTTTTGGTTCTATTCACTCAATGATACTTTGGCTACTAGAAAAGAGAAAGAAGTCTTCAGGATTTCACTTTAAATAGGAAAACTGGGTTACTCTTCTTATTTGTCTTAATGTCTATGGTAACCATAAATTGGAACTTTTAACTGTAGTAATTAACAAAATCCCAAGGCATTTTAAGGATGCGCTTTCTGTTTTTAATAACTCAGAAAAGTAATTGGGTGACTCTAAACCTTTATAAAAGTGGTTGTGAAGTCATTTTAGTGTCTTTTGTGAAAGAAATTTTACAAAAAAATATTACCTGAAGATACCTACCTTAGTGCACTCCCTCCAGCTTTGGGTTTATTTAAAGGAAATTATTTGAAGGAAGATCATGACCATTGTAATGCAGTCAGTTAATTGTAAGGTATCATCTGTAAATTTTAGGTCACTTTTCATTCTTAAGTTACTGAATTCTGATTTTCATGTGCAAAAATTTCAGAGTTCTATTCTGAAAGTTTTGCCTTAAATAGAAGTTTAATGTGAAGGGAAATAAAGGAGCAGATTAATGATGATATGGACGCTGTAGGAGTTAAAAATGAGAGAAAAAAGTTACTCAAGTTTTGTTAACCCAGACACACCCTAAGAAATGTTGGAAGAGTCCAAAATTAAGTTGACATTTAGCTACTGATGCTATTAAAGTTGAATGTTCTGAGTCCAACAGCCATTATACTATTGTAAAATGCATAAGCATTAATAATGAATAAGTTTGGAGGGGGGTACTAAAGAAGAGAAAAACGGATAGTCAGTTTTTAAGATCAAGGGCAATCTCCAGCTATTGCTGCAAAAAGTTTGATTGAAATTAACCATGAGTATCCTGACCCTGGTAGGTGACATACACCACTTCACTGCATTTGTAGTGCACTTGCAACATACATACACACGTACATGCACACACTCACACACATTGTTTTTAGTGCATGTGTGAGGTTTTTAGAGTAAATTCCTCTTATAAAAATGTGAACACAATTTGTTTCACTTTATATAAACACAACTGAAGAGTTTTAGGGGTAAATTTCTGTAGTACTCTACTATAGCAATTGCTATTCTCCTGTGCCTTACTTTCTGTGCAGTGTTGATGAGTATACTGTAAAATACCAAACTCTGTAAACTGTGTTGCATATTGGCAGGCATTGATTTATTCATGTTTTTCTTTGGTCATATTTTATTTAATAGTAGTATTTGCTTATACTGCTCAGGTTTTTGGGTGGCTAAACCTAAGTCAGGTGTCAGCAAACTTTTCCAGAAGGGCCAGATTAGATTTTGCAGGCCTGTTGCAACTTTGCTATTGTAGTGAGAAAGCAGCCATAGATATCCTGGATGAATGAGGTTGGCTGTGTTTTAGTAAAACTTTATTTACAAAAACTTGTGGCTCACCAGATTTAGCTCATGGCTGCAGTTTGCTGACCACTGTTTTCAGTGATATATTAATATGCTATACATACCATGTTAAAGTTAATGAATCTTAATTTAAAAGTTAGTTATGTTAATAAAGGAATATCCAGTGACCCAGAAGATCTTCAGTCTGCTATTTTGTTTTGAATAAAACCCAGTTGTTAAAAATTTTTCTAATATTTGTGAGTTAGACGACTCATTCTCATTATTCAAAGATATACTGATATTTTCTTCCTTGTTACAGGATACATATTCTTCTGGAGCAAATGGAGACACTTCTAACAGGACTCCAGCTTCATCATCAGGTATGTGTTCAGACAAAAAGGTGGAACCCTTTTTAGGTTAAGGCTTCATCTAGTTAATGAGCAGAGTAGTAGACATCTTGTAGAGGCTATTTAAAAAATTTCCTAGTGAGAATTCATTCTGACTTGGATATTTAGGGATGGGGCCACTTCTAGCTAGAGAAAGGTACAGTGGAGAGAGTGTAGAACTATAAACTATGTTATTTGATTTAGTGGGTTTCCTGTAAACATCTTTTCCCAGCTAGGAAGTTGGCTTTCAGGTTGCTAGGGAAATGTTAGGGTTCCTGACACAAGGGAGGAGATTGGACTGTAAGTTTGATGAGGCAGTGGTAGTGACCTGTCAGGATACCTGTTATTTAAACCAAACCTGCCATAGCATCAAGATTTCATGACTTCTTTGGGATCTGAACACTAATTTAGGAAATGTTCTAGGAGAATAAGAGAAGCAAGTCAGGATAAGGGAGCCACTGTTTTTCCCCCACCTGTTTCCTCTGGGTTGCCTAAATATTTTATAGTGTTGATGTGGATGGGAAGAAGGGTGCAATTGGTAAGACTTAGACTAGGAAGTTAAACTCATGGCTTAGTCTTCCATTTTGTTGAAGTCCAAAGCAGGCTGAAATGCTATTTCTCCTATGTATTTTCATTTTTTTTGCTGTGGCAAAATACACGTAAAATTTATTAACCATTTTTAACTATACAGTTCATTGGCATTAAGTTTATTCACGTTGTTGTGTAACCATCAACACCATCCACCTGTAGAACTTTTTCATCTCCCCAAACTGAAACTTCACACCCATTAAACAATAACTGTCCATTCTCTCCACTCCCCAGCTCCTGGCAAGCTGCCATCCTACTTTCTATAAATCTGAGTTACTAATGAACTTACTATGAGTTTCTGAATTTGAGTAACTACTATTAAGTCTGTCTATTGCAAGAGAGAGGGCTTGGTACACCAGGTAGTTTCATCATTTCTTTCATCAAAAATTAGTGAATGAAATAAAACATTTGATACTCAGGGGAGCTACTGGCTCACTGAAGCCTGTCTTAAAGTGAAAAACCTGTGAAAGGTAGTTTCTAAATGTGAAGGGGAGTTTGAGAATAGAGTTCATTAGGTTAAAGCAAATTTAATTCCTGTGCTCACCTTAATTTCAGAGTAATTCTCTTGATAGAAGTTAAGTTTAGAAGAGATGCTTTTGCTATTGTCAAGATTTAACTTTCATGAACATTTAAATGAAGTGGTTTAATATGGAGTATTCAGATTCTGAAAAGTTCATAAAAATTGCTGCCTGTTGAAACCTCAGTAAAAGGCTAAAAACTTCAGTAAAATGTTCTACCATGTGAACCACATGCACACATGTGTACCTGCAATACTAAAAAACAAATGGGTGAGAGTAATCTATACCTTTTAACATGTCTATCTGTGTCAGGAGAAACCTTGTTCTTTGAGGTGTCAGAGGCTAATTTTTGTAAAGGAATGAAAGTTTAAGTCTATAGTATATTAAAGCATAACATTGTTTTGTGGTGAAATCTTCAAGAAGCTAGACTGAAATTGCCACCAAGTAACAGCCAAGGCTTAGCATTAGACCTCTGAACGTTCAGGCTAGTGAAATGAAGTCAGGTAATGAAAAATGTAGATTGCCTGCTTACCTTCTTCTGGATAGCAAGTTCTTTTGTAGCTATTTATTTATTTATTCATTTGTTTTTATTTTTATTAAGGTATGATTGATATATACTCTTATGAAGGTTTCACATGAAAAAACAATGTGGTTACTACATTTACCCATATTATCAAGTCCCCACCCATACCCCAGTGCAGTCACTGTCCATCAGTGTAGTAAGAAGCCACAGATCCACTATGTGCCTTCTCTGTGCTTGTAGCTCTTTTTTAACTAAAAATTTTTTCCATGGAAATAGATTTTCTTATTACAGAAATACATACCAGGCCAATGAATGTATACTAAGCCAGTAATCTAAGCATAAAACCCAAAGCCAACAGAAAACCCTTAAATGTAGAGGTAAAAAGAAATAAAATGATTTGAAAACCTACCCTCCGGATTTAGTCACTGAGAGCCTGTTGACTCTGATTTTTGTATCTCTGCATATATTACCTCAGACATAATTATATTCCACGGGGCATATTATATTTATGTTCCTTTTTATCATAAATGTCTTGCTTTTTCTTTGCTTACCTGCCCTTCCACACCCGTTTTATGATCTTAAAAGATTAGATGTTTCTTTTCATTGTCTATTTCACAAAAATGGAATCCTTTTACACTGAATCTTGAGTTCTCTTAATGACAAGTCATGGAAACCCTATTAAGTCAACTGATATAGTCTTAATTCTTTCCTAAATTCGCGAAAAAATAATTCACATTGGTTTTAAAATGTCAAATAGTAGCTTCACAGCTTATAATCGAAAACATTCCTCTTTCTCTTTCATCGTTTTGATTTCCTAGTATGGAGCATGAATGTTTATCTCCTCCCCTTTTCCCTGCAGACCCCACTCATGCTCCTTCCCTTCTCACACTCTTAATAGTTAGCACACTTTTTGCCTAAAAATGTATGTTCAGTTTTTATGTCATCTGTGTATATATCATTTACATATGAGCCAATATTGCATGCAATATATTATGGTTACATTTCCTTTG
The DNA here is from genome assembly GCF_040802235.1 of Manis javanica. Classification (NCBI taxonomy): domain Eukaryota; kingdom Metazoa; phylum Chordata; class Mammalia; order Pholidota; family Manidae; genus Manis; species Manis javanica. Next base: position 109,346,847 of record NC_133156.1, on the reverse strand, counting down.
TTTTTCACTCTTTCCTTTTTACTAGAGTTAGTCATTACCTTGTTTTGTTTACTGCTAATTAACTCCCAAACCCTCTGCCAGACACACAGATATCTGTTTTGAATTAATGAGAATAACATGAGAAAAGAAACTGGATGTCAGTCTTATATTGATTTTTATGTTAGGCTTAGGCTCTTCATCTTTAAAAAAAATAAGCTCCGAAACATGGAAATTAGCTATTACAAATTTGCTTGTATTTGTCTGCAGAACTGTTAAGGCCAGGTTTTTTTTAGAAGTTTTAAATTGAATCACAGTGTACACACAGATTCAGTATTTTTAACTGAGTAGGCTACACATCATAAATGTATAGCTCACTGGATTTTCTTGAGCTGAACACATCCTTGTCATTAGCACCCAGATTATGAAACAGCATTAGCAGAACCCTGGAAACCATCCCATGTCTTCCTTCAAGGCATCATCCCTCTGTCTAGGAGTAACTACTGTTCTGATTTCTAACAGCACAGATCGGTTTTCCCTACAAATAGGAGTCAGATAAAATGGAATTGTATGTTCTATTGTGTTCTCTCCACTTTATTAGAAGTAGTTATGGATTATTCATGGATATGTAGTTCATATATATAGAATCATATGTTCTATTGTGTTCTCTCCAACTTATTAGAAGTAGTTATAGATTATCCATGGATATATAATATTTCACTATGTGGCAATACCATAAATTATATTGATGGACATTTGGGTAGTTTTCTATATTTTCATATTGTGGATGGTTCTGTAATGAATATTCTAGTATATCTTTTGGTGGATATAAAAATCTTGTTACTCAGTATGCAGTTGACAGACCAGAAGCATTGATGTCACCTGGGAACTTCTTGGAAATGCAGAGTCTCATGCTCTATTCAGAACTACTCCATCAGAATCTATACTTTTACAAGGTAGTCAGACCATTTCTGTGCACGTTACTATTATAGTTATACAATTTCTGTTTGGAAGACTAGACATTGATGATTTATAAACATTCCATCTTTCAGCTACTTGGAATAATGAAGGTAATAATATCTAGCTGCCAAATAGCAACAAGCTACATTTGATGGTTGAACACTTGAAATGTGACTAGTAGAACTGAGGAACTGAAGTTTTAATTGATTTAATTTGGAATTTCAATAGCCATAAATTTGGGGAGAGCCTTGCACACATCAGAAACTAGCATTTGGAGAATTATTAATTTTTCTGTCTGTGTCCTTGCCTAGAATGTCCTTGTCTTTGTAATGTCACTTTCCCCTTCCTCTCTACTGTTTGCCAAAAGCTTGGCTCCTTAGTGATAGTGAAACTGATACTTCCTTCATATTGGGATCCCTTGAATGTTGGAACAATTAGATTTTGAATAGATCTTTCTCAAGTTGGTGTCTTGCCAATGGGTTTCAGCCCTGGACAAGTTAACTATGGATTCAGTGTGACCAAAGAAATGACAGTAGAATGTTCTTTGGGTGAGAGGGTTATACTCAACTTTATTTCCATGGTGGCAGGTCATTCACTGGAATCCTTGTCCACCCAGAGGGAGTCTGTATGCAGCAGGCTGGTCTCTGTCTCTGGGCCTCTCTACCCCCACAGCCGCCTCAGTCTCTGTCCTTGTGGCACTACCACCACTCCAGCCTCTACTCCTCTGTCCTGCAACCTTGCATCTGTGCCACTGTGTTGCCCAGAGTACTGGGCAAAGCTCTTTATATAGAGTCAATAACAACATATATTGCCCATATATGTGTAGTGAGCTAGCCAGCTACAGCTAGGTGAGAATTCTGGCTACAGGAATCTTCACTTAATCCAAGTTGGTTTTGAGCTTTCCATGATCTGAGAGCATTTCAGTGTAAGCTGATTTCTGCTGCCTAGAACTCAGCATGCTTTAGGATACTTGGTGAAATGTCTAGCCTCATCAAGAGAAAAGGAAACTGGTATGAATTATGATGTGAGAATCTAGCTAGAGGAGGACCATATAGAAGAGAGGGGATATGTGACTTAAATATTTTTTAGCATTTTTTATTTTTGGAGGGTTTTCTTACCTTGTTAAATATGTGACAACTAGTAAGAGTTAAGAATTCAAAGAATAATTGTTGTGTTGTGGTTTTATTGTGGAACATTTATTGAAGACCTTTTTATAAAAAGAAATACCCAGGAGCACCAACATATGTGAAACAAATACTAACAGAATTAAAGGAGAAAAGAGAATGCAATGCATTCATTTTGGGAGACTTCAACACACCACTCACTCCAAAGGACAGGTCCACCAGACAGAAAATAAGTAAGGACATGGAGGCACTGAACAACACATTAGAACACATGGACCTGATAGACATCTATAGAACTCTACATCCAAAAGCAACAAGATACACATTCTTCTCAAGTGCACATGGAATATTCTCCAGAATAGACCGCATACTAGGCCACAAAAAGAGCCTCAGTAAATTCAGACCACAAGGTATAAAACTAGAAATAAATTGTATAAAGAAGGCAAAAAGGCTCACAAACACATGGAGGCTTAACAACATGCTCCTAAATAATCAATGGATCAGTGACCAAATTAAAATGGAGATCCAGCAATATATGGAAACAAATGATGACAACACCAGCCCCAACTTCTGTGGGATGCAGTGAAAGCAGTCTTAAGAGGAAAGTATATAGCAATCCAGGCATATTTAAAGAAGGAAGAACAATCCCAAATGAATAGTCTAATGTCACAGTTATTGAATCTGGAAAAAGAAGAACAATTGAGGCCCAAAGTCAGCAGAAGGAGGGACATAATAAAGATCAGAGAAGAAATAAATAAAATTGAGAAGAATAAAACAATAGAAAAAAATCAATGAAACCAAGAGCTGGTTCTTCGAGAAAATAAACAAAATAGTTAAGCCTCTAGCCAGACTTATTAAGAGAAAAAGAGAATCAGCACACATCAACAGAATCAGAAACGAGAAAGGAAAAATCACGACAGACCCCACAGAAATACAAAGAATTATTAGAGAATACTATGAAAACCTACATGCTAACAAGCTGGGAAACCTAGGAGAAATGGACAACTTCCTAGAAAAATACAACCTTCCAAGACTGACCCAGAAAGAAACAGAAAATCTAAACAGACCAATTACCAGCAACGAAATTGAAGTGGTAATCAAAAAACTACGCAAGAACAAAACCTCCGGGCCAGATGGATTTACCTTGGAATTTTATCAGACATACAGAGAAGACATAATACCCATTCTCCTTAAAGTTTTTCAAAAAATAGAAGAGGAGGGAATACTCCCAAACTCATTCTATGAAGCCAACATCACCCTAATACCAAAACCAGGCAAAGATCCCACTAAAAAAGAAAACTACAGACCAATATCCCTGATGAACGTAGATGCAAAAATACTCAACAAAATATTAGCAAACCGAATTCAGAAATACATCAAAAGGATCATACACCATGACCAAGTGGGATTCATCCCAGGGATGCGAGGATGGTAGAACATTCGAAAAACCGTCAACATCATCCACCACATCAACAAAAAGAAGGGAAAAAACCACATGATCATCTCCATAGATGCTGAAAAAGCATTCGACAAAATTCAACATGCATTCATGATAAAAACTCTCAGCAAAATGGATATAGAGGGCAAGTACCTCAACGTAATAAAGGCCATATATGATAAACGCACAGCCGACATCATACTGAACAGCAAGAGGCTGAAAGCTTTCCTTCTGAGACCAGGAACAAGACAGAGATGTCCACCCTCCCCACTGTTATTCAACATAGTACTGGAGGTCCTAGCCACGGCAATTAGACAAAACAAAGAAATACAAGGAATCCAGATTGGTAAAGAAGAAGTCAAACTCACTATTTGCAGATGACATGATATTGCACATAAAAAAACAAAAGACTCCACTCCAAAACTAGTAGAACTAATATCGAAATTCAGCAAAGTTGCAGGATACAAAATTAACACACAGAAATCTGTGACTTCCCTATACACTAACAATGAACTAATAGAAAGAGAAATCAGGAAAACAATTTCACAATAGCATAAAAAAGAATAAAATACCTAGGAATAAACGTAACAAGGAAGTGAAAGACCTATACCCTGAAAACTACAAGACACTCTTAAAAGAGAAATTAAAGAGGACACTAACAAATGGAAACTCATCCCATGCTCCTGGCTAGGAAGAATTAATGTCGTCAAAATGGCTGTCCTGCCCAAAGCAATTTACAGATTCAATGCAATCCCTATCAAATTACCAACAACATTCTTCAACAAACTGGAACAAATAGTTTTAAAATTCATATGGAACCATAAAAGACCGTGAATAACCAAAGCAATCCTGAGAAGGAAGAAAAAAGCAGGGGGGACCTCACTTTCTGAACTTTAAGCTCTACTACAAAGCCACAGTAATCAAGACAATTTGGTACTGGCACAAGAACAGAGTCACAGACCAGTGGAACAGAACAGAGAGTCTAGATATTAACCCAAACATATATGGTCAATTAATATATGATAAAGGAGCCATGGACATACAATGGGGAAATGACAGCCTCTTCAACAGCTGGTGTTGGCAAAACTGGACAGCTACATGTACGAGAATGAAACTGGATCACTGTCTAACCCCATACACAAAAGTAAATTCAAAATGGATCAAAGACCTGAATGTAAGTCATGAAACCATAAAACTCTTAGAAAAAAACATAGGCAAAAATCTCTTGGACATAAACATGAGTGACCTCTTCATGAACATATCACCCCGGGCAAGGGAAACAAAAGCAAAAGTGAACAGCTGGGTCTATATCAAGCTGAAAAGCTTCTGTACAGCAAAGAACACCATTAATAGAACAAAAAGGTATCCTACAGTGTGTGAGAATATGTTCATAAATGACAGATCCGATAAAGGGTTGACATCCAAAATATATAAAGAGCTCACACACCTCAACAAACAAAAAGCAAATAATGCAATTAAAAAATGAGCAGAGGAGCTGAATAAAGAGTTCTCTAAAGAAGAAATTCAGATGGCCAACAGACACATGAAAAGGTGCTCCATATCGCTTGTCATCAGAGAAATGCAAATTAAAACCACAGTGAGATATCACCTCACACCAGTAAGGATCGCCACCATTCAAAAGACAAACAACAACAAATGTTGGCAAGGTTATGGAGAAAGGGGAACCCTCCTACACTGTTGGTGGGAATGTAAATTAGTTCAACCATTGTGGAAAGCAGTATGGAGGTTCCTCAAAATGCTTAAAATAGAAATACCATTTGACCCAGGAATTCCACCTCTAGCAATTTACCCTAAGAATGCAGCAGCCCAGTTTGAAAAAGACAGATTCACCCCTATGTTTATCATAGCACTATTTACAATAGCCAAGAAATAGAAGCAACCTAAATGTCCATCAGTAGATTATTGGATAAAGAAGATGTGGTATGTATACATAATGGAATATTATTCAGCCATAAGAAGAAAACAGATCCTACAATTTGCAACAACATGGATGGAGCTAGAGGGTATTATGCTCAGTGAAATAAGCCAGGCAGAGAAAGACAAGTACCAAATGATTTCAGTCATATGTGGAGTATAAGAACAAAGAAAAACTGAAGGAACAAAACAGCAGCAGAATCACAGAACCCATAAATGGACTAACAGTTACCAAAGGGAAAGGGACTGGGGAGGATGGGTAGAAAGGGAGGGATAAGGGTGGGAAAAAGAAAGGGGGCATTACAATTAGCATGTATAATGCGGGGGGGTTACACGGCGGGCTCTACGACACAGAGAAGACAAGTAGTGATTTTACAGCATCTTTCGCTGATGGACAGTGACTGTGAAGGGGTATGTTGGGGGGACTTGGTGAATGGGGGAGCCTAGTAAACATAATGTTCTTGTAATTGTAGATTAATGATACCAAAAAAAAGAGAAATACCTACTATATTAAAAAAATGTCACATGCATACATTATAAAGCTTAGTAAATATTTTGAACCACGACCCATTCTAAGAACATTACTAATACTGTTAGATAGCTTATGTACTCTCAATCTGTCCTGTCCAGTCCCCATCTTGCATTGTTTCTTTCCCTTCCTTTTTAAAGCTTTATCACGTATGTATATCCTCCCAAACACTGTATTTAAGTTTGCTTCTTTGAGTTTTATAAAAATGACACCTTCATAATCTTTGTTCTGCCATTTGAATTTTTTATTCAGTATTGTTACTAAAGCTTATGTATGTTGCCAGTTGTTAATCATACTCTAGTGTGCAAATATACCACACATATATAATGTATATAATACTATGTAATATAGAACACTATAAATAGTACTCTGTTGTGCAATTGTACTACATATTTTTATTCTCTTCTTGATGAACATTTGAATTTTCTTTTTTGCTGTTATGAATAAAGGTGTGATGAATATTCCTTTTTTCCTAGCTTGTGTGTTTCTGAGTTATGAATGGTATTGATTTACCATGCACTTTTATTTATGGAGATAGTTTTTTCTTTTTAATGTTAATGTTAATTATCTTTTTAAAATATGTTCTGATGTTATAATATTTTGCATGCTGGAATAAATCCAACTTGGTCATAATGTTTCATGTATTCAATTTCACTGTTGGGTTTTGTTTGCTAATATCTGTTTTTAAGATTTTACATCTACTTGTAAGGAAGAGAGGTTTTTTTCTTTTTTTTTTTTTGAGAGGGCATCTCTCATATTTATTGATCAAATGGTTGTTAACAACAATAAAATTCAGTATAGGGGGGTCAATGCTCAATGTACAATCATTAATCCATCTCAAGTCTAATTCTCGTCACTCTCCAATCTTCTGAAGCATAACGAACAAGTTCTTACATGGTGAACGAATTCTTACATAGTGAATAAATTCTTACATGGTGAACAGTACAAGGGCATTCATCACAGAAACTTTCGGTTTTGATCACGCATTATGACCTATAAACAATCAGGTCAAATATGAATATTCATTTGATTTTTGTACTTGATTTATATGTTGATCCCACATTTCTCCCTTTATTATTATTATTATTATTTTTATTTTTAATAAAATGCTGAAGTGGTAGGTAGATGCAAGATAAAGGTAGAAAACATAGTTTAGTGCTGTAAGAAGGCAAATGTAGATGATCAGATGATCAGGTGTGTGCCTATGGACTAAGTATTAATCCAGGCTAGACAAGGGCAGCAAGACATCCACGGATGCAGAAGATTTCTCTCAAAGCAGGGGGGGTGAGGTTCTGAGCCTCACCTCTGTTGATCCCCAAATTCTCACCTGATGGCCCCCCTGCGACTGTGCCTGTCTTAGGTTGTTCCTCCCTTGAGGGGAAGAGAGGTTTTTGTCTGTCCTTGTCACATCAAAGTTATGTTGGCCTTGTTGAATGAGTTGGGAATAATTCCACTTCCAATTTCCTGGAAGAGTTGTATGATGCCAGAATGATTAGTTCTTTGACTGTTTGGTAGAACTCACTTGCAAAACTGTGTCTAGGCATGATGATTTAAGTACTGATTCAATTTCTAGAGGACAATTTGGTTTGGTTTGTGTTTATTGCTTTTTGAATCAATTTTGAGTTAATTTTCTTGGAATGTTTCCACTAATTTTGAGTTTTAATGTTAGTAGATTACAGTTCATGGTAATTTTGTTTTTACTGTAGTACTAAACACATAACATGAGATCTCTCCTCTTAACTTTAAGTGTACAGTACAGTATTATTGTTAACCACAAGCAGCGCATTGTTGTACAGCAAGAGTTATAGAACTTTTTTGTCTTATATAACTGATACTTTATACCCATTTAACAGCAGCTCCCATAGTTTTTGAGGTTATTTCCTTTTACTTTTTTTTCATTCCTAATACTATTCATTTGTGTCTTTTCTGTTTTTTTTTTTCCCTTCCCTTGATCACTCTCCTAATGATTTCTCACTCTTGGCAAGTCTTTATTGTTCTCTTCAAAGAACCATATTTTGCCTTTGTTGAGTCACTTCATTTTGTTTCCCATTTGATCAGTTTTTGTTCCTATCTTTTTTCCTTCCTTTTGTGTGATTTATTTTGTTCTTTTTCTAACATTCTTACTAGTTGAGATGACTATTTAGCTCATTAATTTTGAGTTTTTATTTTCCAGTATAAAAATCTTTGTACTGATAAGTAACATTTTTGAGGCAATTCTGAGTATTTTTCAAGTTCCATTATAGTTTTTTTCTTTGATTCATGGGTTATATGAAATATTATAAATATGCATTTCCAAATATAAGAGGATATTTAAATAAGAACTTTTTGTATTTAATGACTTCTAATTCAACTGAATTATTTTTATTAGAGAATTTTGTGTTTTTGGTAATTGATTTTTGAAATTTGAATTTGCATTGTGGTCTTTCACATAGTTTTTATAAACATTCTGTCTGTTGTTGAAGAATGTCAGTTCTTTAATGTTGGATGCTACATAGTTTTGTGAAAGTCTACAGTATTTAATGGATACTGTAGTTTATCTATTCTCCTTTGATCATTTTTTTTTTGCTATTACAAAGAGTGCTTATAACAACATGTTTATGTGTATCTTTGTTACTATCTGAGTATATCCAGAGGAGGAATTCATATGAGTATACTTACAAAATATATATTCTTTTAAAATTGTGATCGAGATCCAGCTTTTTTTTCTTTTTTTTAAATAGTTGGAAGTTGGTACCTTTTTATGCCTGCCTTTACCTACTCCTCCCTTTCCTCTGCCTCCACCCCTCTGGCAACCAACAGTTTGTTCTCTGTATTTATTATTAGTCTGTTTCTGTTTTTTGTTCATTTGTTTTCTTAGATTCCACATGTGAATGAAATCATATGGTATTTGTCTTTGTCTTATTTCACTTAGTATAACAACCTCTAAATCTATCCACTGCAACAGCAAATAGCAAGATTTCATTCTTTTTTTTATGACTAATATTTCTTTGTGTATATATACCATATCTTTGTCCATTCATCTATTGCTGGACACTTAGGTTGCTTCAGTATCTTGGCTATTGTCAATAAGCTGCAGTTAAGCATAGGGATACATATATCTTTCTGAATCAGTGTTTCCAGTTTCTTTAGGTAAATACCCAGAAGTAGAATTACTGGATTTTATGGTAATTCATTTTTCATTTTTGGGAACCCTCCATACTGTTTTCCATAGTGAGTACACCAATTTGTATTCCCACCAACAGTACACAGGGCTCCCTTTCTCCACATCATCACCAACATTTGTTATTTGTTGTCTTTTGAATACTAGCTGTATGACTGATGTGAAGTGTTATCTCATTGTGGCTGTGATTTGCGTTTTTCTAATGATTAGTGATGTTGAGCATCTTTTCATGTGTCTGTTGGCCATCTCTGTGTCTTCTTTGGGAAAATGTCTATTCAGGTTCTCTGCCCATTTTTTAATCAAATTTTTTTTGTGTGTCTATGTATTTTGGATATGAGCCCTTTATTGAATGTATCATTCACATGTATCTTCTCCCATTCGGTAGGTTGCCTTTTCATTTTTTTTTTTTTGGTGATATATCAAAATGTTTATTATATTGTTAGGAAAAAAAGTTACAATACAACATATAATAATAAAATTCCATTTCTGTGAAGATGCATGTGTCTGTGTGCACACATTTTTTTTTTGGTATCATTAATCTACAATTACATGAGGAACATTATGTTTACTAGACTTCCCCCATCACCAAGACCCCCCCACATACCCCATTTCCTTTGCAAAAACTTTTTAAGTCTGTTGTAGTCCCACTTGATTATTTTTGCTTTTGTTTTCCCTTCCCCTGGGGAGACAAACCTCCCCCACAGCAAAAAAATAACTGGTAATGCCATTTTCAACAGTTCCCTATGTATGCTTTCTTTTCGGAGTTTTATATTTTCAGGTCTTATATTTAGGTCTTTAATCCATTTTGAGTTTATTTGTGTGTATGGTGTAAGAAAGTGGTGTTCTTCTTTCTTTCGCATGTAGTTAACTGTCCAGTTTGATGATACTGTCTGACATGGAAATGTACATCTTGCCTCCTTGTTATAGATTGACTGTATAAGTTTGGATTATTTCTGGGCTCTCTACTCTTATCCATTGATCTATGTGTCCTTTTTTTTGTGCCGAGATTGATCCAGTTTATAGCTTCAATATAGTGTATGATTTGTGCTTGTTGTCCTATATCCTGACTATTCTTGGTATTAGCAAACTAAAGACTGTTTTCCTAACAATCCAAGGTTCAAAAAAGCTATCTCCTTCTTTTGATTTCCAGTTTCTTTAATTATGAGTGAAATTTAGTCATTTATTTTTCTTTTGGCAAAGTATCTATTCTTAGAGCCCATTTTTCTACTAGAACTATTTGTTTTTCTTATTGTGTAGCATTTCTCATTTGCCATGTGGGTGGCACATTGAAAAGGTTTGAAGTTTGCATACCATCAAGATACTGTTATTTTGATTTGCTTCAAAATGTTATTTGCTATGTTTAGAAATGGATGATGGACCTTCTCAAAGAGATCATTTCATGAGAAGAGGATTTGCCTCTGGGAGGCGTTTGGGCAGAGGTAAGTATCTTTGTCTTCTCAACTGTTGAATAGTGGAATGACTAGAGGCTTTTATGACTACTGCAAAGCTACATCTGATACAACTCAAAGCATTGTAGACTTTGGGATGAGTTCATCATTTTTTTGAGTGGTGGTATTCTTTTTGTTTTTTTACTCTAGTAAAAAATAGGATAGTAGGAAACAGTCAAATTGATTAGATTGGTTGGTTAAAGATAGTTGCTTCACAGAGCTTCTGCTTAATTTGTTTTTGATTATTCATTTCCAACAGTTGTCATGGGAAGAATGTAAAAGCCTCAGAAATTAGGGTGAGAAGGACCTCTTTTTTGTTTTGTATTTTTGAAGAAAAGGCAGAACAGGAAGCTTTTTTCTTAGCTCATTAGTATTAAAAGGTTTTTTTCCTAGGCTTGAAATTTTTTACTTTTAGAAGAACCCAGCCCTTGATTTGACTAGATAATGGCATAGCAAAATACTTTCTACATTACATTTTTAGATTTGATACTAAAAGGCTGAAAATATTCTGCACTATGTTTTATTATAATGCAATCAAATATTATATAGAACCTCAAATTAAATTTAAAAATACATATGACCATTTATTTCTTTTATGGGATAACCTAAGCTAGGGCCAGTTGGTAGTTTTAAGCATATATAGCACTTATTCTTGAATTTATTAGATGTTATTCTTGGAATAATTTTATTTCTAGGTATTTTTATTCATTGGATATTCATTGGAAACTAAAGGTGTTGATATGTGGTATTTCATTTGATATTTGGAAAACTTAATTTCTTGTTTAGAGACAGTTGATACAAATGTGAATTTTGTATTTTGACATGTTCCTGCTTTTTTCAGTGTGCATATGCATTTTGTTTTTTAAGCCTGCATATTAATAAGAAGCATTAATGATCTGAATCATGTAATTGTGCTAAGAGGTTCAAGTGTGGGTTTGTTTGCTACTACTAACATTAGAAATAATAAATGTCTTAATATTATACTTAAGGGAATGTTTAATATTTAGATATATTCCTGTTTTAGAATAGGTTAAGTGATTTTTCTTATGTGATACATTTTGTTACAGACTTGTTATAATAAACATTGTTGAACTGAAGCCTTTTTAAATGAGAAAATCATCACTGAAACAGATTTTACTGCAAATTGTTAATTTCATATGTTCTAGGTGAAATACACATTAACCTTCTGATCAAAACTCTGTTTTAAGTTAACACTTGAAAAAGTTATCTTTATATTACATGTAATCCTGGAAATTCACAGACCCATGAGTATAACTTCTTTCCGTTATGATTCATCCAACATTTTAGTTTCAATCTCTATTTTTTCATAAAACTTGTATAGCTGGTGATGCCTTTTTGAAATTGATTCTTAATTGCTTGTAACATAATCTTGATTAGCAATTCATGTTCTGTGAAGTATGGCCTAAATACCTTTAGCTTCTTGAATTGCACACAATTTAAGGAGCTGATGAAAATACTAAGAGTTGCTCATATACAATTTTGCCTGCAACTTTAAACTGTCACAGAGTCCTTAACTCCCCTGTATTAGGATATTACAGAAATAGTAAGACAGTTTATGAGGATCACAAGAGCCTCGTAAATTTGCTTAATTTTTTTGTAGAGGATGGTGTTAAAGTGGCAGTATATGCCATTTTGGATGTCTGTTCTAATTTTTTGTTTTAAATAACCATGGCCCTTGCCACAGTTACTATGCCTTCAAATTCTTAATCTAATGGTAGAGAAACACATGGAAAGAAATACTACTAAAAAGATAGTGTGCTGTAGGAATGTGAGGAAGAATTGATGAGGTCTGGAGGACTGAAGGAAGACGTCAGACAAGAGGTGGCCTTTGAACTGGGCTTTTTGAAGAGTGAAAATAATTTTGATAGGAAAAATAGGAAAGTAGGGAATACCATTCTGAAGGAACAGCTGGTAGGAAGATATAAAATATTAGAAGTTCACAATGTGGAGTATGGAAAGTTGTTTGTGGTGAATTAAAATACTGGGCGTTCAGAGTTGTGTAGTTGGAGATAAAACTCAGAAGGATAATTTGGGGAAATACCATGGAGCAGTGGGGCAGTGACTAGGGGAGTGACATTCGTTTTTTTTCTGTATTATGTAATTCCTTCTGAATTTTAGTTTTAAAAGTGGAAAGATTGAGAGCGACTTAAGTATTAGAAAGATGAATAAAAATAAGAATAAATTAAAAACAGCACACAAAAGTATAAAGTTTTCAATAATGACTTTCACACAGGAGCGTAGTGTAAATAACTGGCTCTATCAGGGTAATGTTTTAATATACAGAAAACCACAGAGTTGAATTTCCTGATTACAGGTTGCTAGTAAAATAACAACTAATAGGAAGCTGTATATTCTACCAGTAGGATATTTATGCTTTTACTTTGGTATCAGAATTTAAATGAGAGGTTTTTTTTTTTTTTTAAAGAAATTGCAGGTATATCTTTATAAGTTCCTATACTTGGAAGTTCCATCCTTGGAAGTCCACTTACCCCAAAGATTCATTTAATTCCTAGTTTTTTATGACAGATTTAATTTTGTATTTTAAATAGTTTTTACTCTATCTAAACTTTTTCATATGATGGTGAGTTTAATAAGAGAGAGAATACATCCACAGTGGGTGGTTTTGGAGTTGGAAAGAGTTTTGGAAACAGAGGTAACCTGCTTGTGATACCTTACAGTCAAAACTTGAGTGACCCCATGTTTTCTGAGTTTATATTTCCCTTTAATGTACATAGAAAGTATGTGCCTTTTCCAAGAATTTATGAGGACCACAAAGGAATGCTTCCACTTTCCTAGTCAGTCAATTGCAGCAATTTATGCTGTTTTGGGTGTGTCTGCTATTCCATTTATTTTTTTCCTTTTTTTAAATAGCCACATTATTTGCTGAAACACCTTTTCAGATTGATTTGTGCCACAGATGAACTCCAGTTTTCTTCTGTACTCAAGATCCTCTCTTCCCTCCCCAACAGGAATCCATCTTACATTTCTGAAGATGAATTTGAGTCTCCATCTTAGTTGAACAAAGAACAAGTAGAGTCTTTGAAATTACGTTTTTTCCCTTAAAAGTTAACTGTAGATCAGAACTTAGGCAGAGACCAACAGTGTGTATGTACTTTCCTAAGCATTTTGGAAAACTGTCACTTGGCTACTTTGGCGAGGGTAGAATGGAGAGAAAGGGGCAATTGTAGAGGACAGAATATAATCCTTTTCTGAAGCATCTTCAAAGATTGCAGATATTTAAATGAAGTAACTCAAAACTTAGTTTTTGTGATAATATACTTTCTGTAGGGATTATCTTTATTTTGAAATTATATATTGGCTCAAAGAAAAATTTTTTTTGTCATCCAATCATATATTGAGGTAATAGTATACTTATTTTTATGTGCTAATTGTGTGCTAAGTTTCTATGGAGTTTTATGTTAGAAGGAGTGTTAGATTTTTTTGAACCTGAAATGTTAAGTGACTTTATGTAGACATTTTACGTACAAATTTAACAGCTGCCAAACTGTAATTCATTAGTCTCTGTATTATATAAGGGATAATTTAATATATTTAATATTTTATAATTTAGATTAAATAATGATTGACAGGCATCCTATATTAACAATTAATTTTAAGATATATTACTCCCTGGATATCTTTTTAATAAAGATAATTTTATTAAGATTCAGCATTTAAAAATATTATGAAATATTACTGATAGATGCTTTTAAACTTAATTTTAGGGGTATGTCTATATGCTAGAGAGATGAATAAATCTATACATAGGTTTTTATTAAATTAGAATTTTGAAAGCACAGCTTGATAGAATATTTTAAAAATATTTTGTAAACAAAAAGAAGTTACAAGAATTTCCTTATTACTGAGAAGAGAATATTTATTAAATACTGGATTATAATTTAATCCTCTGACAGATGAAGAGATAGTGGGTTAGTTTAAAAATTTTTTTAAATTATCTGATATTTTGAATAGAAAGTACATACTGGTTATACTGGCACTGACATATTCCTTGGTTTTGCCCCTGCACATACAGAAGAATATATGACATTTGAGGTAATATAACATTGGCTGACATTTTAACCTTAACACAAGGCAGAAATTGTAATACAACCTCTATATGTTCTCATTCAGTATTGATACTTGTATATAGTTTATCTTATTTCAAAGGGATAACTAGTAGTCACTATAAGTTTTTGTTTTTTAAACTACAAAGGTATAAGAAATAGTTTTCAGAAATTTTCAAGTTTAATTTTATATTTTGTATAGGCTTTTCAAATAACAAATTTGAAGAAGGTGATAGTTCTGATTTCTGGAAAGGTAAGTTCAGTGTTTTTTGTAATGTCTTTTAAAATTTAACATCCAGAGAATCTAAAGAAAAACTGAGGTTATCTCAGTCTATTCCAATTCTTTTTTTTTCTTTACACTCTTATGAAGGTTTCACATGAAAAAACAATGTGGTTACTACATTTACCCATGTTACCAAGTCCCCACCCGTACCCCAATACAGTCACTGTCCACCAGTGTAGTAAGATGCCACAGATTCACTGTTTGCCTTCTCTGTGCTACACTGTTTTCTCCGTAACCCCCCACATCAATACCCCTCAATCCCCTTCTCCCTCCATCCCCACCAGCCTTCCCCAACCCCTCCCCTTTGGTAACCACTGGTCCCTTCTTGGAGTCTCTGAGTCTGCTGCTATTTTGTTCCTTCAGGTTTGCTTCGTTGTTATACCCCACAAATGAGGGAAATCATTTGGCACTTGTCTTTCTCTGCCTAGCTTATTTCACTGAGCATAATACCCTCTAGCTCCATCCATGTTGTTGCAAATGGTAGAATTTGTTTCTTTCTTATGGCTGAATAGTATTCCATTGTGTATATGTACCACCTCTTCTTTATCCATTCATCTACTGATGGACATTGAGGTTGCTTCTATATCTTGGCTATTGTAAAAAGTACTGCGATAAAAATAGGGGTCCATATGTCTTTTTGAATCTGAGAAGTTTTTATTCTTTGGGTAAATTCCAAGGAGTGGGATTCCGGGGTGAAATGGTATGTATATATTTAGTTTTTTGAGGAACCTCCATATTGCTTTCCACAATGGTTGAACTAGCTTACATTCCCACCAGCAGTGTAGGAGGGTTCCCCTTTCTGCATATCCTCACCAGCATTTGTTGTTCTTAGGTTTTTGATGCTGGCCATCCTTCTGGTGTGAGGAGATATCTCATTGTGGTTTTAATTTTCATTTCCCTGATGATTAGTGATGTGGAGCATCTTTTCATGTGTCTGTTGGCCATCTGAATTTCTTCTTTGGAGAACTGTCTCTTCATATCCTCTGTCCATTTTTTAATCGGGTTATTTGCTTTTTGGGTGTTGAGGCATGTGTGTTCTTTATATATTTTGGATGTTAACTCCTTGTCAGATGTTATTTACAAATATATTCTCCCATACTATAGGATGCCTTTTTGTTCTGCTGATGGTGTCCTTGCCATACAGAAACTTTTTAGTTTGATGTAGTCCCATGTGTTCATTTTTGCTTTTGTTTCCCTTGCTTGAGGAGATGGGTTCAGGAAAAAGTTGTTCATGTTTATATTCAAGAGTTTTTTGCCTATGTTTTCTTCTACGAGTTTTATGGTTTCATGACTTACATTCAGGTCTTTGATCCATTTCAAGTTTACTTTTGTGTATGGGGTTAAACAAGAATCCAGTTTCATTCTCTTGCATGTAGCCATCCAGTTTTGCCAACACCAGTTGTTGAAGAGGCTGTTATCTCCCCATTGTGTGTCCATGACTCCTTTATCGTATATTGATTGACCATATATGGTTGGGTTGATATCTGGGCTCTCTAGTCTGTTCCATTGCTCTATGGGTCTGTTCTTATGCCAGTACCAAATTGTCTTCATTACTATGGCTTTGTAATAGAACTTGAAGTTGGGGAGCATAATCCCCCCCGATTTATTCTCCCTTCTCAGGATTGCTTTGGCTATTCTGGGTCTTTGTCATTCCATATGATTTTAGAATGATTTGCTCTAGATCATGAAAGAATGCTGTTGGTATTTTGATAGAAATTGCATTGAATCTGTAGATTGCTTTAGGCAGGATGGCCTTTTTGACAATATTAATTCTTCCTATCAATGAGAATTGGATATGTTTCTTTTATTGGTATCTTCTTTAAATTTCTCTCACAAATGTCTTATAGTTTTCAGTGTATAGGTCTTTCACTTCCTTGCTTAGGTTTATTACTAGGTATTTTATTCTTCTTGGTGCAACTAAGAATGAAATTGTTTTTCTGATTTCTCTTTCTGCTAGTTCATCGTTAGTGTATAGGAATGCAACAGATTTCTGTGAATTAATTTTGTATCCTGCAATTTTGCTGAACTCAAATATTAGATCTAGTAGTTGTGGAGTGGATTCTTTAGGGCTTTTTATGTACAATATCATGTCATCTGCAAACAGGGGCAGTTTAACTTCTTCCTTGCCAATCTGGATGCCTTTTATTTCTTTGTGTTGTCTTGATTGCCTTGGCTAGGACCTCCAGTACTGTGTTGAATAGAAGTGGGGAGAGTGGGTATCCTTGTCTTGTTCTCAATCTTAAAGGAAAAGCTTTCAGCTTCTCGCTGTTCAGTATGATGTTGGCTGTGGGTTTGTCATATATGGCCTTTATTATGTTGAGGTACTTGCCCTCTATACCCATTTTGTTGAGTTTTTATCATGAATGGACACTGAATTTTGTCAGATGCTTTTTCAGCATGTATGGAGATGATCATGTGGTTTTCGTCCTTTTTGTTGATGTGGTGGGTGATGTTGATGGATTTTCGAATGTTGTACCCTCCTTGCATCACTGGAATAATTCCTGCTTGATCATAATGGATGATCTTTTGCTGTAGTTTTGAATTCAGCCTGCTAATATTTTGTTGAGTATTTTTGCATCTATGTTCTTCAGGGGTATTGGTCTGTAATTTTCTTTTTTTGTGGTGTCTTTGCCTGGTTTTGGTATTAGAGTGATGCTGGCCTCATAGAATGAGTTTGGAAGTATTCCCTCCTCTTGTATTTTTTGGAAAACTTTAAGGAGAATGGTTATTAGGTCTTCACTAAATGTGATAAAATTCAGCGGTGAAGCCATCTGGTCCAAGAGTTTTGTTCTTTGGTAGGTTTTTGATTACCAGTTCAATTTAGTTGCTGGTAATTGGTCTGTTTAGATTTTCTGTTTCTTCCTTTGTCAGCCTTGGAAGGTTGTATTTTTCTAGAAAGCTGTCCATTTCTTCTAGGTTATCCAGTTTGTTAGCATATAATTTTTCATAGTGTTCTCTAATAATTCTTTGTATTTCTGTGGTGTCCATAGTGATTTTTCCTTTCTCATTTCTGATTCTGTTTATGTGTGTAGACTCTCTTTTTTTCTTGATAAGTCTGGCTAGGGGCTTATCTATTTTGTTTATTTTCTCAAAGAATCAGCTCTTGCTTTCATTGATTCTATTGTTTTATTCTTGATTATTGTTATTCTGTAATCTTTATTATGTCCTTCCTTCTACTAACTTTGGGCTTCATTTGTTCTTCTTTTTCTAGTTTCCTTAATTGTGAGTTTAGACTGTTCATATGGGGTTGTTCTTCGAAGGCCTGTATTGCAATATACTTTCCTCTTAGCACAGCCTTGGCTGCGTCTGACAGATTTTGGATTCTTGAATTATTGTTGTCATTTGTCTCCATATATTGCTTGATCTCTGTTTTTATTTGGTCATTGATCCATTGGTTGTTTAGGAGCATGTTGTGAAGCCTCCATGTGTTTGTGGGATTTTTCATTTTCTTTGTGTAATTTATTTCTAGTTTCATACCTTTGTGGTCTGAGAAACTGGTTGGTACAATATCAATCTTTTTGAATTTACCAAGGCTCTTTTTGTGGCCAAATATATGATCTATTCCTGAAAATGTTCCAGGCTTGAGAAGAATGTGTATTCTCCTGCTTTTGGGTGGAGTGTTCCTTAGATGTCTGTTAGCTCCATCTGTTCTAATATGTTGTGTAGTGTCTCTGTGTCCTTACTTAGTTTCTGTCTGGTTGAACCGTTCTTTTCTAGTGATTGGAGTGTGGAAATCTCCTAGAAAGAATGCATTGTATTCTATTTCCCCTTTTAATTCTGTTAGTATTTGTTTCACATATGTAGGTGCTCCTGTGTTGGGTGTATAGATATTTATAATGGTTATATCCTCTTGTGGGATTCACCCCTTTATCATTGTGTAATGTCCTTCTTTATCTCTTGTGATTTTCTTTGTTTTGAAGTCTATTTTGTCTGATGGAAGTACTACAACTCCTGCTTTTTTCTCCATGTTAGTTGCATGCAGTATCTTTTTCCATCCTTCACTTTTAGTCTGTGTATGTCTTTGGGTTTAAAGTGAGTCTCTTGTAGGCAGCATATAAATGGGTCTTGCCTTTTTATCCACTCAGTGACTCTATGTCTTTTGATTGGTACATTCAGATCATTTACCTTTAGGGTGATTATTGATAGGGATGTACTTACTGTCATTGCAGGCTTTAGATTTGTGGTTACCAAAGGTTCAAGCTTAACTTCCTTACCATATAAGACTCTAAGTTAACTCACTTAATATGCTTTTACAAGCACAATCTAAAGTTTCTTTTTTTCTCCTCCTGTTTCTTCCTCCTCCATTCTTTACATATTAGGTATCATATTCTGTAGTCTTTATCTATCCCTTGATTGACTTTGGGTATAGTTGATTAAATTTTGTATTTGCTTAGTAATTAACTGTTCTACTTTCTTTACTGTGGTTTTATTACCTGTGGTGACAGCTATTAAACCTTAGGAACACTTCCGTCTATAGCAGTCCCTCCAAAATGCAGTGTAGAGACAGTTTGTGGGAAGTAAATTCTCGCAGCTTTTGTTTATCTGGGAATTGATTAATCCCTCCTTCCAAGTTAAATGATAATCTTGCCAGATAAAGTATTCTTGGTTCGAAGCCTTCTGCTTCATTGCAGTAAATACATCATGCCACTCCCTTCTGGCCTGTAAGGTTTCTGCTGAGAAGTGTGGTGATAGCCTGATGGGCTTTCCTTTGTATGTGATTTTATTACTCTCTCTGCCTGTTTTTAATAGTCTGTCCTTATCCTTGATCTTTGCCATTTTAATTACTGTATGTCTTGGTGTTGTCTTCCTTGGGTCCCTTGTGTTGGGAGATCTGTGCACCTCCATGTCCTGAGAGGCTATCTCCTTTCCTAGATGGGGGAAGTTTTCAGCAATTACCTCCTCAAAGACACTTTCTATCCCTTTTTCTCTCTCTTCTTCTTTTGGTACCCCTATAATGCAAATATTGTTTCATTTCAATTGGTCACATAGTTCTCTCAATATTCTTTCATTCTTAGAGATCCTTTTTTCTCTCTCTGCCTCAGCTTCTTTGTATTTCTCTTTTCTAATTTCTATTTCATTTATCATCTCCTTCACTGTATCTAATCTGCTTTTAAAACTTTCCATTGTATGTTTCATTTGTGATACTGTGTTCCGTAATGATTGGATCTCCGACTGGAATTCATTCCTGAGTTCCTGAATATTTTTCTGTACCTCCATGAGCATGTTAATGATTTTTATTTTGAAATCCCTTTCGGGAAGATTCGTGAGGTCGATTTCATTTGAATCTTTCTCAGGTGTTGTATTCATAATTTTATTTTGAACCAGGTTCCTTTGACGTTTCATATTTGTATATGGTTCCCTCTAGTGCCCAGAAGCTCTACTCTCTGGAGCTGCTCAGCCCCTGAAGCAATGCTGGGGGTCACAGGGGAGCAGTATTGATACCTGGGGGGGAGGAAAGAGCTATTTCCTGCCTCCTGGCTGCTATGCCTATCTCCACTGCCGGAACCAGTGGGCCGAGCACACAGGTATAAGCCTCTGTGCTTTGCCTTTGCAGTTGCTGTAGACGGGGTTTCCCTCTGGGTGGCCTAATGCCAGGGTAGGGTTTGCTGGTTTGCGAGCCAGGTGAGGCTGGCTGGGAGAAAGGCACAATAGGCTGTGTATCATGGAGTGGGTCCTTGGAGCTGTGTAGCCAGCCAGGGAGCTGGAGCGCCTGTAGATTGTGAAATTTCCCATGTTGCTGGGCAGAGTTCACCTGGGCAATTTTGTCTACCTGTTTTTTCTCCTGAGCAGTAAGCTCTGTGCAGTCCTTGCCCCTTTAGCAGCCCTCTTGCTGTTAGGAAGTCTCTCAGACTGCCCATCTTTCATTTGTCCCAGAGCAGCTGGATATGGATCCCTGCTTTCCACAAGTGGCTGGAATCTCAGTCTGTCCAGGAATTCTGCCTGTCTTAGCTTTCCAATCCCCTAATCACAAGAGTACCATCCAAGCACCATGAAATGTAGGTTTGTGCTCCCAGAGCAGATCTCCGGAGTTAGGTTAGGTATTCAGCAGTCCCAGGCCTCCACTCCCTCCCTGCTCTGTTTCTCTTCTTCCCACCATTGAGCTCGGGTGGAGGAAGGGATTGGGTCCTTCCAGGCCATGGCTTTGGTATGTTACCCTGTTCTGTGAGGTTTATTCTTTTCTCCAGGTGTATACAGTTTGGCACAACCCTCTTACCTTTTGCTCTTTCAGGATTAGTTGTATTAATTATATTTTCATATTATATGTGGTTTTAGGAGGAAGCCTCTGTTTCACCTCTCCCACCACCATCTTTAATCCACCCTATTCCAATTCTAATTCATTTAAACCCAATTTTGTAAAGCAAGTATAGCCAGAGCCTTACACAAGAATTTCAGCATCTTAGTTTTTTGCCTCTTGTTACCTACCATAATTAACCTATGAGGTGCAACTTTTGAATGCTGTCTGACTTTAAGAAAAAGAGAATTGTATAAAGATCAAGTCAAGAATCAAAACCCCCACCTCATATATACAGTTTAGGACACTTAGGCCCTGTTGAGATACAGTTCTTGACAGTGGAAAAATAATCATGAGAATATGGATGACTGTGCTAATCAAAGACATTCTGGTCAAAGGTTCCAACACATTGGTTTGAGGAATACAGAGAATGATGAGAATAGGATAATATTGTTAGAAGGTAGATTACAATAATTAACATGCTTTCCCAAGAGAACCTGATTGAGTAGATTTGGATGAAGTCTTGGAACCTATATTTAAAAGCATCTGTGGTGATTGTGATGCCTCTGTCTTGGTAAAGTGACCTATGGAATCTTTATAATGTAATACACTTCAGAGTTCTGTACTTTGTTTCATGACCCTGCTCTGATACCCAGTAGTGAATAACTTGGAGTAAGTTGTGTAATTTTTGCAGAGCCACAGTTTCCTATTCTGTAGAATGGAGGACATCCATTTTATAGGAAGTAAGAGTAAATAATAGTACGTGTAAAAGCATAAAGCCTAGTAGCAGACACACTCAT
Source organism: Manis javanica (assembly GCF_040802235.1). Taxonomy (NCBI): domain Eukaryota; kingdom Metazoa; phylum Chordata; class Mammalia; order Pholidota; family Manidae; genus Manis; species Manis javanica. The sequence continues at coordinate 109,324,877 of NC_133156.1, read as the reverse complement.
GGTAAAATGCCATCTACATTAAATATTTGAGACTTGACCTTATTATACTCTTATCAGTGATTCTCAAAATTAACAGCAAACCTAGACCTGATCATCTTAAAATCCTTTTGGAATAAGGTGCAGTTTAAATGTATCAAATTGTTCCCCCAAACTATTGCCACTCTCATTCTCCCTGCTTCTTTTGCTTTTTGTTCTATCCCATTCAGATGAAAACAGATATAACAGAACTAATATTTGGCAGGAGAGAAACATCACAGCTTTTTTTTTTTTGAGAGGGCACCTCTCATATTTATAGATCAAATGGTTGTTAACAACAATAAAATTCAGTATAGGGGGGTCAATGCTCAATGTACAATCATTAATCCATCTCAAGCCTAATTCTCGTCAGTCTCCAATCTTCTGAAGCATAACGAACAAGTTCTTACATGGTGAACAAATTCTTACATAGTGAATAAATTCTTACATGGTTAACAGTACAAGGGCAGTCATCACAGAAACTTTCGGTTTTGATCACATATCATGACCTATAAACAATCAGGTCAAATATGAATATTCATTTGATTTTTGTACTTGATTTATATGTTGATCCCACATTTCTCCCTTTATTATTATTATTATTTTTATTTTTAATAAAATGCTGAAGTGGTAGGTAGATGCAAGATAAAGGTAGAAAACATAGTTTAGTGCTGAAAGAGGGCAAATGTAGACGATCAGATGATCAGGTGTGTGCCTATGGACTAAGTATTAATCCAAGCTAGACAAGGGCAGCAAAACATCCACGGATGCAGAAGATTTCTCTCAAAGCAGGGGGGGTGAGGTTCTGAGCCTCACCTCTGTTGATCCCTAATTTCTCACCTGATGGCCCCCCTGCGACTGTGCCTGTCTTAGGTTGTTCCTCCCTTGAGGAATCTTACCCGTCTCTGGCTAACCAGTCATCTTCCAGGGCCATACAGGGAAATGAAAAGTTGGTAAGTGAGAGAGAAGCCATATTGTTTGAAAAGGTTAGCTTTTTACTTCTTTGCAGATTTATGCCCTGTGGCTTCTATGCCCAGCACTTGTCTCGAGGTATCTTTACCACCTGGAGGAATTATGATACTCGGTAAATTTGATATGAGGCACGAATTCTATTTAAGGGTTGTAATTAGGAAGGACGAAGAAAAGCTATAGAGGTAGCATATGGAAGAAAACATGGGAGGATCGATTATTTCTTTGACATATCTTCTTGTAGAGTACCTTAAGTATGTATAGGTTTTAAACTACTAACTAATTTGCACACACATATTAACATAATAGGAATACGGTGACATAAACAAAGCAAATCTATAATTACCAGCCATCTCCAGTGAAGCCAAGAAAACCATTTAGGCACCCTAGACATTTGTGAAAATTTGTCTATGATATGATGGATATTGTCCAACTATACTTGAACAGTCTGAGAGAAATCAGACAAATTAAAGCAGCCCATTTCTGGGATCTGTTCACCTCCCATATGTCCTTTTAACTGTAGATAGTCTATAGTCATAAGATTTTGGAGTGCTACACCTTGCACCCCTCCCAACTCCTGGTTGAGTTCCAACAGTACAGATCCAGTCAAATTCGTTGTCTCACTGTATGCACATGCCCGCCTAGACATCTCCCTCCTCATTCCAATGGCAAGTCCAGGAAACGGTGGGGTGGACGCAGCCACGACCGCAGCATCACCCGGATCCCTGTTGAGGCTTTTTGATGATCATCCGCTGGCACAAGTCCTCCAGAGAGTGCTGATGCCGGAAGCTCCTCTTCATATCGTATCTTAGTTCATTTTCTGGGTATCCAAGCTAGGCCTTGATCCTCTGCATAGAAACAAACAGACCCTTTGCCCACACTTTGACATGCCCTCTATGCCACTGTGCAGAACTCATTGGAGGTCAGCACACAGGGAATGCTTTTTTTTTTTTAATTAAGAGAAAGGAATATTATCCGAAAAGAGTACCTCCATAGCTGATCATCTGACACCCTTCCTTCCTTCCTTCCTTCCTCCCTCCCTCCCTTCCTTCCTTCCTTCCTTCTTTCCGTCTTTCATCTACACTTACATGAAGAGTACTATGTTCACTATGCTCTCCCCTATATCAGGTCCCCCCTAACAACCACATTACGGTTACTGTCCATCAGCTTACCAAAATGTTGTAGAAGCCCTACTTGTCCTCTGTGTGTTGTGCAGCCCACCCTCCCCTTTCTCCCTCCCCCCCATGCATGCTAATCTTAATACCCCCCTTCTTCTTCCCCCCCCTTATCCCTCCCTGCCCACCCATCCTCCCCAGTTCCTTTCCCTTTAGTACCTGTTAGTCCATTTTTGGGTTCTGTAATTCTGCTGCTGTTTTGTTCCTTCAGTTTTTCCTTTGTTCTTATACTCCTCAGATGAGTGAAATCATTTGGTATTTCTCTTTCTCCGCTTGGCTTATTTCACTGAGCATAATACTCTCCAGCTCCATCCATGTTGCTGCAAATGGTTGGATTTTTCCACTTCTCATGGCTGAGTAGCATTCCATTGTGTATATGTACCACATCTTCTTTATCCATTCATCTACCGATGGACATTTAGGTTGCTTCCAATTCTTGGCTATTGTAAATAGTGCTGCGATAAACATAGGGGTGCATCTGTCTTTCTCAAACTTGATTGCTGTATTCTTAGGGTAAATTCCTAGGAGTGGAATTCCTGGGTCAAATGGTAGGTCTGTTTTGAGCATTTTGATGAACCTCCAAACTGCTTTCCACAATGGTTGAACTAATTTACATTCCCACCAGCAGTGTAGGAGGGTTCCCCTTTCTCCACAGCCTCGCCAACATTTGTTGTTGTTTGTCTTTTGGATGGCAGCTATCCTTACTGGTGTGAGGTGGTACCTCATTGTAGTTTTAATTTGCATTTCTCTGATAATTAGCAATGTGGAGCATCTTTTCATGTGTCTCTTGGCCATCTGTATTTCTTTTTTAGAGAACTGTCTGTTCAGTTCCTCTGCCCATTTTTTAATTGGGTTATTTGTTTTTTGTTTGTTGAGACGTGTGAGCTCTTTATATATTCTGGACGTCAAGCCTTTATCAGATCTGTCATTTTCAAATATATTCTCCCATACTGTAGGGTTCCTTTCTGTTCTATTGATGGTGTCTTTCACTGTACAGAAGCTTTTCAGCTTAATGTAGTCCCACTTGCTCATTTTTGCTGTTGTTTTCCTTGCCTGGGGAGATATGTTCAAGAAGAGGTCACTCATGTTTATGTCTAAGAGGTTTTTGCCTATGTTTTTTTCCAAGAGTTTAATGGTTTCATGACTTACATTCAGGTCTTTGATCCATTTTGAGTTTACCTTTGTATATGGGGGTACACAATGGTCCAGTTTCATTCTCCTACATGTAGCTGTCCAGTTTTGCCAACACCATCTGTTGAAGAGACTGTCATTTTGCCATTGTATGTCCTTGGCCCCTTTATCAAATATTAATTGACCATATTTGTTTGGGTTAATCTCTGGAGTCTCTAATCTGTTCCACTGGTCTGTGGCTCTGTTCTTGTGCCAGTACCAAATTGTCTTGATTATTATGGCTTTGTAGTAGAGCTTGAAGTTGGGGAGTGAGATCCCCCCTACTTTATTCTTCTTTTTCAGGATTGCTTTGGCTATTCGGGGTCTTTGGTGTTTCCATATGAATTTTTGAATTATTTGTTCCAATTCATTGAAGAATGTTGCTGGTAATTTGAAAGGGATTGCATCAAATCTGTATATTGCTTTGGGCAGGATGGCCATTTTGACAATATTAATTCTTCCTAGCCATGAGCATGGGATGAGTTTCCATTTATTAGTGTCCCCTTTAATTTCTCTTAAGAGTGACTTGTAGTTTTCAGAGTATAAGTCTTTCACTTCTTTGGTTAGGTTTATTCCTAGGTATTTTATTGTTTTTGATGCAATGGTGAATGGAATTGTTTTCCTGATTTCTCTTTCTATTGATTCATTGTTAGTGTATAGGAAAGCTACAGTTTTTTGTGTCTTAATTTTGTATCCTGCAACTTTGCTGTATTCCGATATCAGTTCTAGTAGTTTTGGAGTGGAGTCTTTAGGGTTTTTTATGTACAGTATCATATCATCTGCAAGTAGTGACAGTTTACCTTCTTCTTTACCAATCTGGATTCCTTGTATTTCTTTGTTTTGTCTGATTGCCGTGGCTAGGACCTCCAGTACTATGTTAAATAACAGTGGTGAGAGTGGGCATCCCTGTCTGGTTCCCAATCTCAGAGGAAATGCTTTCAGCTTCTCGCTGTTCAGTATAATGCTGGCTGTGGGTTTATCATATATGGCCTTTATTATGTTGAGGTACTTGTCCTCTATTCCCATTTTGCTGAGAGTTTTTATCATGAATGGATGTTGAATTTTGTCAAATGCTTTTTCAGCTTCTATGGAGATGGTCATGTGGTTTTTGTCTTTCTTTTTGTTGATGTGGTGGATGATGTTGATGGATTTTCGAATGTTGTACCATCCTTGTATCCCTGGGATGAATCCCACTTGATCATGGTGTATGATCCTTTTGATACACTGTTGAATTCTGTTTGCTAATATTTTATGGAATATTTTTGCATCTACATTCATCAGGGATATTGGTCTGTAATTTTCTTTTTTGGTGGGGTCTTTGCCTGGTTTTGGTATTAGGGTGATTTTGGCTTCATAGAATGAGATTGGGAGTATTCCCTCTTCTTCTGTTTTTTGGAACACTTTAAGGAGAATGAGTATTATGTCTTCTCTGTGTGTCTGATAAAATTCCGAGGTAAATCCGTCCGGCCCCAGGGTTTTTTTCTTGGGTAGTTTTTTGATTACCGTTTCAATTTCTTGGCTCGTAATCGGTTTGTTTAACTTTTGTTTTTCTTCCTTGGTCAGTCTTGGGAGGTTGTATTTTTCTAGGAAGTTGTCCATTTCTTCTAGGTTTTCCAGCTTGTTGGCATATAGGTTTACATAGTAGTCTTTAATAATTCTTTTTATTTCTGTGGAGTCTGTCGTGATTTTTCCATTCTCATTTCTGATTATGTTGATTTGTGTTGATTTTCTTTTTCTCTTAATAAGTTGTGCTAGTGGCTTATCTATTTTGTTTATTTTCTCGAAGAACCAGCTCTTGGTTTCGTTGATTTTTGCTATTGTTTTATTCTTCTCAATTTTGTTTATTTCTTCTCTGATCTTTATTATGTCCCTCCTTCTGCTGACTTTAGGCCTCATTTGTTCTTCTTTTTCCCGTTTTGATAATTGTGATGTTAGACTATTCATTTGGGATTGTTCTTCCTTCTTCAAGTGTGCCTGCATTGCTATATACTTTCCTCTTAAGACCGCTTTCGCTGCATCCCACAGAATTTGGGGCTTAGTGGTGTTGTTGTCATTTGTTTCTATATATTCCTTGATCTCTATTTTGATTTGTTCATTGATCCATTGATTATTGAGTAGCATGTTGTTAAGCCTCCATGTGTTTGTGAGCCTTTTTGTTTTCTTTGTAGAATTTATTTCTACTTTTATACCTTTGTGGTCTGAAAAATTGGTTGGTAGAATTTCAATATTTTGGAGTTTACTGAGGTTCTTTTTGTGAGCTAGGATGTGGTCTATTCTTGAGAATGTTCCATGTGCCCTTGAGAAGAATGTATATCTTGTTGCTTTTGGATGTAGAGTTCTATAGATGTCTATTAGGTCCATCTGTTCTAGTGTGTTGTTCAGTGCTTATGTGTCCTTACTTATTTTCTTCCCGGTGGATCTATCCTTTGGGGTGAGTGGTGTGTTGAAGTCTCCTAAAATGAATGCATTGTAGTCTATTTCCCTCTTTAGTTCTGTTAGTATTTGCTTCACACATGCTGGTGCTCCTGTATTGGGTGCATATATATTTAGAATGGTAATATCCTCTTGTTGGACTGAGCACTTTATCATTATGTAGTATCCTTCTTTATCTCTTGTTACTTTCTTTGTTTTGAAGTCTATTTTGTCTGATATTAGTACTGCAACCCCTGCTTTCTTCTCACTGTTGTTTGCCTAAAATATGTTTTTCCATCCCTTGACTTTTAGTCTATGCTTATCTTTGGGTTTAAGGTGAGTTTCTTGTAAGCAGCATATAGATGGGTCTTGCTTTTTTATCCATTCTATTACTCTGTGTCTTTTGATTGGTGCATTAAGTCCATTTACATTTAGGGTGACTATTGAGAGATATGTACTTATTGCCATTGCAGGCTTTAGATTCGTGGTTACCAAAGGTTCAAGGTTAGCTTCTTTAGTATCTTACTGCCTAACTTAGCTCGCTTATTGAGCTGTTATATACACTGTCTGGAGATTCCTTTCTTCTCTCCCTTCTTATTCCTCCTCCTCCATTCTTCATATGTTGTGTGTTTTGTTCTGTGCTCTTTTTAGGAGTGTTCCCATCTAGAGAAGTCCCTGCAGGATGTCCTGTAGAGGTGGTTTGTGGGGAGCAAATTCCCTCAGCTTTTGCTTGTCTGGGAATTGTTTAATCCCGCCATCATATTTAAATGATAGTCGTGCTGCATACAGTATCCTTGGTTCAAGGCCCTTCTGTTTCATTGAATTAAGTATATCATGCCGTTCTCTTCTGGCCTGTAGGGTTTCTGTTGAGAAGTCTGATGTTAGCCTGATGGGTTTTCCTTTATAGGTGACCTTTTTCTCTCTACCTGCCTTTAAAACTCTTTCCTTGTCCTTGATCATTGCCATTTTAATTACTATGTGTCTTGGTGTTGTCCTCCTTGGATCATTTCTTTTGGGTGTTCTGTGTAATTCCATGGTCTGTTCGATTATTTCCTCACCCAGTTTGGGGAAGTTTTCAGCAATTATTTCTTCAAAGAGACTTTCTATCCCTTTTCCTCTTTCTTCTTCTGGTATCCCTATAATATAAATATTATTCCTTTTGGCTTGGTCACATAGTTCTCTTAGTGTTGTTTCATTCCTGGAGATCCTTTTATCTCTCTCTATGTCAGCTTCTATATGTTTCTGTTCTCTGGCTTCTATTCCTTCAATGGCCTCTTGCATCTTATCCATTCTGCTTATAAATCCTTCCAGGGATTGTTTCACTTCTGTGAGCTCCTTCCTGACATCTATGATCTCCCTCCGGACTTCATCCCATTGCTCTTGCATTTTTCTCTGCATCTCATCCCATTGCTCTTGCATTTTTCTCTGCATCTCATCCCATTGCTCTTGCCTTTTTGTCTGCATCTCTGTCAGCATGTTCATGATTTTTATTTTGAATTCTTTTTCAGGAGGACTAGTTAGGTCTGTCTCCTTCTCAGGTGTTGTCTCTGTGATCTTTGCCTACCTGTAGTTTTGCCTTTTCATGGTGATAGGGATAGTTTGCAGAGCCTGTACAAGTGACCGCTGGAAGAGCTTCCCTTCTTGTTGGTTTGTGGCCTTCCTCTCCTGGGAGAATAGCGACCTCTAGTGGCTTGTGCTGGGCAGCTGTGCGCAGACAGGTCTTCTGCTTCCTCCCTGGTTGCTATGGGGTTTATCTCCGCTGTTGCCCTGGGCGTGGCCTGGCTGGGGCTGCTCCTCCAAAATGGTGGAGCCCCGGTGGAGGGGGAGCGGCCGGGAGGCTATTTATCTCCGTAAGGGGCCTCTGTGCTCCCTGCTGCCCAGGGGGTTTAGAGTGCCCAGAGATCCCCAGATTCCCTGCCTCTGGTCTAAGTGACCTGTCCTTCCCCTTTAAGACTTCCAAAGAGCACTCTCCAATCCAAAACAACAGCAGCAACTATGAGAGAGGGAAGAGGAAAAAAACAAAAAAAAAAAGGAAAAAACACGCGATTTTTTTTTTTTGTCCTCAGTCACTGGTCCCAGGCACCCGCTCACTGGTCCTGCTGCCCTGCCTCCCTAGCACCAGGGTCCCTGTCCCTTCAAGGCTTCCAAAAAGCACCCGCCCACCGGTTCCGCAGGGAAGAACGTGCAATATTCTTTGTCCTCATGCGCCGGTCCCAGGCACCTGCTCACCAGTCCCGCCGCCCTGCCTCCCTAGCAACAGGGTCCCTGTCCCTTTAAGGCTTCCAAAAAGCACTCGCCAAAAAGAGAAAAAAAAAGGGGAAAAACGTGCGATTTCCTCCGTCCTCAGGTGCCAGTCTCAGGCACCTGCCCACCAGTCCCGCAGGGAGAAACGCACTATATTCTTTGTCCTCAGGTGCTGGTCCCAGGCACCTGTCGTCCGGTTCCGCAGGGAAAACGCGGGATATTCTTTGTCCTCAGGCGCTGGTCCCCGGCACCCGCTCACCAGTCCCGCCGCCCTGCCTCCCTAGCACCGGGGTCCCTGTCCCTTTAAGGCTTCCAAAAAGCACTCGCCAAAAAGAGGAAAAAAATGGGGAAAAATGCGCGATTTCCTCCGTCCTCAGGCGCCGGTCTCAGGCACCTGCCCACCAGTCCCATAGGGAAAAACGCGCGAAATTCTTTGTCCTCAGGTGCCGGTCCCAGGCACCCGCTCACCTGTTCCGCCCCCCTGCCTTCCTATCAATGGGGTCCCTGTCCCTTTAAGGCTTCCAAAAAGCACTCGCCAAAAAAAAAAAAACGCTCCGGTTTCTTTTTACCCACCGGGAGCCGGAGGGAGGGGTGCTCGGGTCCCACCGTGCCGGGGCTTGTATCTTACCCCCTTCGCAAGGCGCTGGGTTCTTGCAGGTGTGGATGTGGTCTGGATGTTGTCCTGTGTCCTCTGGTCTCTATTTTAGGAAGATTTTTCTTTGTTATATTTTCATACCTGTATGTGTTTTTGGGAGGGGATTTCCACTGCTCTACTCACGCCGCCATCCTGGCTCCGCCCCCAAAACATCACTGCTTTTATTCTTTTCCATTTCTACTTGACCTAATCTCCCAACTTTTAATCATTAATAGTGAAGATCAATTCCACTTACCTAAGCCCTTCCTCCCACTTCACTCATATCACTGATGGGCTACGTAGAGCACTTTTGAGCATAGCACTTGACAGAAGTTCTTTCCTCCAAAATAGTCTGCTGTCTTTTGTTTTCATTCTTAGTTCCCCTAAAATAAAAAATATATTTATGTGTGTAAGCCTAGGATCATGTTTTGATACCACAGTAGAAACTTTTACTCTGCACACAATGGATAGAATGTTACATTGCCTGCAATCTAGTTTCCCCTAGCTGGTACAATGTAGTGATACAGAGTTCGGATTGTGGAATTGGACACCCTTGGTTTGAGACCCATAACTGCATTCTCCTGTCAGTTGTATTATCTTGAAAATGTTTATTAAACTTACCTGTATTTCATTTTGTTTATTTATAAAATGAGGATCATACCCACCTCACAAGGTTTGTGTGAGGATTTCAAAAGTTGATATATATTATTCATTTAGAAGAGTGCCAGACACATACTAAGTTCTATGTGTGTTATTACTATTACTTTTTATATAATAATAAGTTGTAAATAATCTTGGATTCATCTCATTTTTGTGCTTGGCTTTATTTTTCTAACTATATTCTTTTTTAAAAGCGACTTTTTATTTTGAAATAGTTTTAAACTCAAGGTGGTACAGAGGGTTTTCTTCACCCTTCTAATGTACATTTCACACACACCATGCCCCCAAACTTCTCCTAATGTCAATGAGCCCATTTTAATTCCCAGTGTGGTCAAAATAACTATAAGTTTGTTTTAGGGGAATAAGTGGCCAAAGATAATGTGAAGCCTCTATCTCCCTGCCAGGTCTCAAATTAATTCATAAGTTTATTCTCTGTAAAGCAACAAATGCTAGCTATCATCACTATTCCATGGCCAACCTTCCCTTCCAAAATTCTTTCTTTCCTGATTAGCTCCTTGTAGTATTAAATCCTGCTTCCAAGAAAGTTGTGTTGTTGTTAGATGACTCTTTAGTATATTTGCCAGTTGTTGACTTCCTTTCAAGCAGAAGTCTGCAATAAGAGCTCTGGATAAAAAAAAATATTAATTAAGTAGATTATAGTGTTTTTGTGTAGGAACTTAACTGGCAGCTTCATTTGATATCATCACTGTGACTTGAAGTTCTCAGATATTAAACTTTTAATGCTACGTACAAAGTTCCTCTGAAACCATCTCATTTCCCAAATGTAGCTTTGCTGAAATCTTCTAGAAAGCTTAAAGTTATTACTAAAAGTTATATTAATAACAATTTTTAAATTTTGAAAAATTATTCATTTCTTGCAAATACTCTATACTTCTAAAATAAACATCCCTCGTCATGGGTTCTAGGAATTTATTTTTAACCAACTTCCCAGATAATTCTTAAGCAGTCTTCAGTGTAGTGATTCTTACACCATTAGTTAGAAAACCTGGTAATGTTACTTGATAATATCATTAAAAACAGAAAAGCCAGGATGTCCCCAAATTCTTTCATTAGGATGAATGGGGAAAAGTTTGCATAGTTTAAGAAAATACTAATGTTTCAGGTTTATGAAGAAAGGCAAATTGTAGAAATAATGACATTATAAAATCATGTGATCTGTGGACCGTATTTAAGAACCATTTGACTACTTAGAAGTATAGATACTTCTGAAACTATTTTTAGTGAAACTGAAATTTATGAAATTCTTATTTTTTGGTTGGTGCTTAGATTTGGCAAATAGTGGGTTCTCAGTTTAACATTTAACATTTAGATATATTAGTTGATTTGAATAGGGTGCTGATTGGATAATGTCTTTATATTTCTGCTGCTAAAATTATGTCAAGAATTTAAAAATTCATATTTTAACTAATGAAAATATTAATTTTTCTTACCAGTCCATCTTGTGAAAGTGCTATTCTTTAGATATTACATTTTTAAAGTTAATTATTTAGATGATATTCACATGTTAAATTTTTATTCCAGTCTAATAATGGCAGTGAAGATAATCAAACACGGAACAGAGGGTTTTCTAGGAGAGGCGGTAAAGACCATGTTTTTGAACAATTTGCACTTAAAACAGAGATACTAAAACTGACAACTGATTTGGGAAGGGGAAAGAAAAATTCTGGTGGTAAAAACCTTTGAAGAAAATATTTGGCTTATGTTTCATGCTGTTAATACCTGAGTGAAGTTCAGTTGGTATCCCTTCCCTAATCACTGCATTGTCCAAGGTTCAGTAATACGATACATTGCTGTGGTCAGGACTGTCTATTTCCAAAATGTTTCAGCACCTAAGTAGAAACCTGTATCCATTATGTGGTAATTCCCCATATCTTCTTCCTCTCAGTTCCTGGTAACTTCTGTTCATTGGTCTCTCTGAATTTGTCTATTCTAGATACTTTGTACATATGGACTCACACAGTAATTGCCCTTTTCTGTCTGCCTTAATTCACTCAGTGTAACATTTTCAATGTTCATTCATGTTGTAGTACATATCAAAACTACATTCCCTTTTATGGCTGAATAATTGCCCATTTTGTGTGTGTGTGTGTGTACACCACATTTTATCCATTCATTTTTAATGTACACTTGAGTGTTCTTATTCCTTTCGGCTATTGTGAATAATGCTTCTATGAATATTCATATACAGTTATCTGTTTGAGTCCCTGTTTTTGCTTCTTTGGGTATATGCCTAGAAGTGGAATTGCCAGGGGATGGGATTGGGGTATGTTAAAATATGCCACAGAGTTCACTGTTCTTACTGACAATTAGTCTTAAAAAAAAAAATTCTCTGGGTTGCTGCAAATCTGACTGATTTTCAGAATTGGAAAATGTTAATTCTGACAGGTTTTGTACAATTTTGGTGTAGCAGATTTTGGAGATCCTTCCTTTGCCACTTTGGTGATGTCAGTGATCTGTATCATTAAAATATTTTCATTTTGTTGCTAATATATAGAAATACAATTGAATTTTGTATATTGAAGTTACAGTGACTTCACTAAGTTTGTGGTAAGTACTTAAAAGAAAGATGTTCATGTTTCTTTTACACAAAGTTTAAATGAGTTATAAACTTATTCCTTCCTGTAGATTGTTACGGGACCTCTAAGGAACTGCAGGAAGTTTTCAACTTTCCCTTATGAAATGCAGAATATACCTCATGGAAGGACTCAGTCTCCTTTTAAAATATGTAAATGTTATTTTGTGAGAGGTGACATTTAAAGTGGTGAAGTTTGAAATTTCAAGGACTCAGACTTTTCTATTACCTTTATATTACTATCCAGACGTAACAGCAACATTTTGTCATATTTACTTTAAAAATAGGAAAAAATTTAAAGAATTGTTAGAAGATCCATCCTCCTTTATATTTTGCATCTTCCCCTTCCCAGAGGTAACTTATTTTGACCTTAGTGTGTATACTTCATATATTTATGAGTTTAATATCATATCTATCCTTTTGTGACTCTTATTCAACATTTTTTAGATTTATATATGGAAAGTATAGGTCTAGTTCATTAATTCTAATTTCTGTGATGTTTTATACTTTAACTTATTTCTTTAACAAAAATCATTACTTTTAAGACCATGTAGGATACATGGAGTTTTTGCCCCTACCTTCAAATCAGAAGATCATGCACACTTTTAATTCATCCATGTTCATTTCACCTATAGTTATTAGTGTTCTTATATCACTTGGAATTGACATGAACTATGGGAAAAGAAGACTGTTCATTTAAATGTTTGAGTTTCTCCTGTGTATGGAGTCATTAAGCTAGATAGCAGAGATACTGAAGCATTATATATAGTCATTGACTCAGCAGAGAAGGTAGATTTGAAAAGGAACCAAATTGAACTTATAATGGAGAGTAATGGAAAACATACTGGAATTATACAGATTAAACAGATGAAAAGAATAAATTAAAGCTAGATTTGATGACATTTCTCTAACTCTGACGTGGAAAACATGAAAGCCTTTAACAAATATGGAATGAAAGATAGAAAATGAAGCCCTGTTATTTTAACATCTGTCTAAATATTTCATGAGGAGAGAACAGAGAAGACAGGAAAGGAGAGGAAAGGAAACTTTCAAACAGAATAGATGAGACTTTTCCATAGTTAAAGAGATAAGAGTCCTGAGCAAATTAAATAAGAACAAATACATACCCTTATGCATATATTGAAATTACAATATTACAAAGACAAAAATAAATCTTTAAAACTACCAGAGCAAAAAGATCCACCTGTTAAAGAACAATAGGTTGACAGCAGAACTCTTTTTTCAGAAAGGTAGAGATCAGAATATAGTAAAATTTGGAATGCTGAGGGAGGAGAACTGAACCCATACTGCTTAATTCAGATAATTTGGGTGTCACAAATAATACCATTCAGATGAGGATGGTGTGTGTTTGTGTGTATATGTGTATATTAGAAGGAAACTGAATGCAGGAAGGAATAGGAAGCAATGATGAACCAAAAATGAGTGTAGATTTTAAAATTAGTAAACATACTGGTAAATCTAAGTAAGTATTGAGTATATAAACTAGTAATAATGATGATGGTTAATCTAAAGGTTTTAGAAATAAGAACTAAAATACTAGTAAGTGAAAAGACTTAATCAAGTTCCTTGCCAGCTCAGTAGGAAGGAGAATAGATTGAAAGTAACATAAAGAGTTCTTAAATATGATAAAATTGATGGGCAATAAGTAAAAGGATAAAAGTATTACAGGTGGGGGGAATACAGTAGGATAGGGTTTGAAAGAAGGGGACTAATTTGAAAATAATGTAAATATTTCATAAATATGGTGAAATTAAAGGATATAAGTAAAAGCATTAAAAAGTAGCATTTGGGGGAATATAATAAAAGAACAAAGGAAAACCAAAAGCATTGAAAAAATTCAGTAAGGAGAAAACATAAAATAAGATGGTAGAAATACAAAAAACTATCAGTAATGATAATATATATACAGTAAAATTTCAATGCAAGTTGAAAAGAAAAAATGCCAGTCCAATATTAAACAAAACTGGAATAGAAGTAGACAAAATAGACTCTACAGAGACATATTAGAGATAAAGAAATAATTAATGATAAAAGGCATTTTTACTGGGAAGATTCTATGGTTCTGAACATTTGAGTCTAATATATTCTTAAAATATATAAAGTAAAAACAGATATAAGGAAAAATGTACAAATCCTAGTTAAACCATTAATCCTAGGCTTAAACCATTTTCCCCTCAGATACTGAGAGACTGAGCAGATCCAAAATGAGTGAATTTTAGAAGCCTTGAATAACAGTTACTAAGCTTGATTTATTATTTCTGTTTGGAATAATTAATATACCCCCATTTTATAAATTACTCTTTTCCAGCATATGGAAAATATAATTTGGCTATCTGTTAGAGCCAAAAGGAAGTCCCAAAATAGACCATAAAATTTATGTCATAGACTATGTCCTATTGTTAAAGTACAGTAGAAGTCAAAAATCAATAACAGAAAGTCCAACCTGACTCTCTCAATTTATGAATAACAATTCAAATGGAAATAATGAAATATTTAGAACTGAATGACAGTAAAAACATATAAAAACTTAAGGGACACAGCTAAAGTAGCTAGCTTTTCAAGGAAATTCATAATCTTAAATGCATCCATGTAAGAAATTAGTTAAGTATTCAGTTTAAGTAATTAAAAAAGGAGGAAAATGGAGAGGGGGTTTAAAGATGGTGGCCTGAGAAGTGAGACGGAAACCTCCTCCCAAGTATTACAGTGAAGCAAAACTGAAGGAACAAAATAGCAGCAGACTCAGAGACTCCAAGAAGGAACTAGTGGTTACCAAAGGGGGGAGGGGTGTGGGATGGTGGGTGGGGAGGGAGGGAGAAGGGGACTGAGGAGTATTATGTTTAGTACACATGGTGTGGGGGATCACGGGGAGAACAGTGTATCACAGAGAAGGGACATAGTGGATCTGTGGCATCTTCCTGCACTGATGGACAGTGACTGCATTGGGGTATGGGTGGGGACTTGATAATATGGGTAAATGTAGTAACCACATTGTTTTTTCATGTGAAACCTTCATAAGAGTGTATATCAATACCTTAATAAAAAAAGAAAAAAGAAAAGAAAAAAAATAAAACAAACAAAACAAACAAAACAAAACAACAAAAAGAAACCTCCTCCCAAAACCACATATAATATGAAAATATAGTAAATAACAACTAATCATGAAAGAGCAACAGGAAAGAAGACTACAACAGACTGCCTACATCTGGAGAAAACAGAACACCTCATGGAAAAGGGTAAAGTAGCAAAGCCACGATCCAGTGGGACCCAAGTGCTTCCCCCACCCCAGCTCACAGGCGGGAGGAAGAGAAACAGAGCAGGTAGCAGGGTGGAGACCTAGGACTGCTGATCACCCAGCCCTGGAGATCTGCTCTGGGAGCACAAACCTACGTTACAAGGTACCCTGAAGATTAGTGGGGTTGGAAAGCTAAGAAAGGCAGAATACGCAGAGTAATGAGATTTCAGTCACTTGTGAAAAACCCACAACTGGCTGCTCTGGGACAAAAGAAAGGTGGGCACTCTGAGAGACTTCCTAACAGTGAAGAGAGTTGCTAAAGGGGCAAGGATTGCACAGCAATCTCTTGCTGCTCAGGAGAAAGGACAAGTGGAAAAAATTGTCCCAGTGCACTGAGCACAGCAGATTGGGAACTTCTGGGAGCTTCAGAAACACTGTCCCCCTGGCTGGCAATGCAGCCCTGCAGCCACCCATCTTGATAAGCAGCCTGCTGCTCCTTCCAACCAGCACCATACGTAAACCTGCTGCCCCCACCATTGCGCCAGTCCAGTCAGAGGGTGGCCCTGCCTAGGGCAGCTAGAGGGGAGTAGCATAGAGGCTGCTCCCTGCACACTCGGCCCACTGGCCCTGGCAGTGGGAATGGGCACTGCAGCCGGGAAGCAGGAAAGAACTCTTTCCTCCTGGCAGGCACCAGTGCTGCTCACCTGCAATCCCTGCCATAACTCCAGGGGCTGAGCAGCTCCAGAGAGTAGAGCTTCTGGTCACTAGAGGGCACCACCTACACAAAGTTATTATTCCATATTATTCATTACAAATATGAAATGTCAAAAGAACCTGGTACAAACCAGAATCCCACAAACACCAGGAAAGAGGGCCTAGTGAAACTGAAATCACCAATCTTCTTGACAAAGATTTCAAAATGAAAATCAAACATGTTCACGGAGCTACGGAAAAATAGTGAAGACCTCAGAGAGGACTTCAAGAAACTTTAAAAGATACAGTATCTGAAATGAAACATACCATGGAGGGATTTAAAAGCAAACCAGATATGGTAGAAGAGATGGTCAATAAAATAGAAATTAGAGAACAGGAATACAAAGAAGCTGAGGCAGAGAGAAAAAAGGATCTCTAGGAATGAAATAATATTGAGAACTCTGTGACCAATCCAAACAGAACAAATACACATTATAGGGTACCAGAAGAAGAGAGAGAAAAAGAGATCGAAAGTGTCTTTGAAGAAATGATTGCTGAAAACTTCCCCAGTTTGGTGAAGGAAATAGTCTCTCAGGCCATGGAGGTACACAGATCTCCCAACACAAGGGACCCAAGGAAGAGAACACCAAGACATATAATAATTAAAGTGGCAAAGATCAAGGATAAGGACAGACTATTAAAAGCAGCCAGAGAGATAAAAGGTCATCTACAAAGGAAAACCCATCAGGCTGCTATCAGACTTCTCAGCAGAAACTGTACAGGCTAGAAGGCAGTGGCATAATATATTCAATACAATGAAACAGAAGGACCTCGAACCAAGAATACTCTACCCAGAAAGATTATAATTTAAATTTGAAGGAGGGTTTAAACAATTCCCAGAAAAACAAAAGTTGAGGAAATTTACCCCCCACAGACCATCTCTACAGTGTATTTTAAAGGGACTGCTATAGACGGAACTGCTCTTAAGGCTAAATAGCTGTCACCAGAGTAAAGAAAGTAGACCAATTAATTGCTAACCACAAAGTCAGTCAAGGCATATACAAAGAGTACAGAATATGACACCTAACATGTACAGAGTGTAGGAGAAAGAAAAAGAAGGGAGGAAAAAAACCCCTTTAGATTGTTTGAAATAGTGTACTAAGTTAAGTTAGGCTGTTAGATAATAAAGAAGCTGCCCTTGAATGTTTGGTAACCACAATCTAAAGCCTGCAAAGGCAATAGGTACATATCTATCAATAATCATCCTAAATGTAAATTTACTGAATGGACCAGTCAAAAGACATACAGTTACAGAATGGATAAAACAAGACTCATCCATATGCTGCCTACAAGAGACTCACTTCAAACCCAAAGACACACAGGCTAAAAGTGAAGTAATGGAAAAAGATATCTCATGCAAATAATACGGAGAAAAAAGCAGGTATTGCAGTACTTGTATCAGATAAAATAGACTTGAAAACAAAGAAAGTAACAAGAGACAAAGAAGGACATTACATAATGATAAAGGGGTCAGTCCAATAAGATATAACCATTATAAATATCTATGCACCCAACACAGGAGCACCTACATATGTGAAACAAATGCTAAAAGAATTAAAGGGGTAAATAGAAAGCAATACATTCATTTTAAGAGACTTCAACACACCACTCACTCCAAAGAACAGATCAAACAGAAAGAAATTAAGGTGACAGAGCTACTGAACAACACATTGGAACAGATGGACCTAGCAGACATCTACAGAACACTCCAAACAAAAGCAGTAGAATACACATTCTTCTCAAGTGCACGTGGAACATTTTCAAGAATAGATCATATACTAGGCCACAAAAAGAGCCTTAGTAAATTTAAAAAGATTGAAATTGTACCAACCAGCCACTCATATTACAAGGGTATGAAAGTAGAAGTAAATTATGCAAAGAAAACAAAAAAGCCCACAAAAACATGGAGGCTTAACAGCATGCGCCTAAATAATCAATGGATCAATAACCAGATTAAAACAGAGATCAAGCAATATATGGAGACAAAGGAAAACAGTAAATCAAAACCACAAAATCTGTGGGATACAGTGAAGGCCATACTATGAGGGAAGTATATGGCAATACATATTTACCTCAGGAAAGAACAGTCCAAAATTAACAGTGTAAATTCACAATAAATGAATCTGGAAAAAGAAGAACAAATGAGGCCAAAAGTCAGTAGAAAGAGGGACAAAAGAACAATCAAAGCAGAAATAAATAAAATTGAGAAGAATAAAAGAGTAGAAAGAATCAATGAAAGCAGGAGCTGGTTCTTCGAGAAAATAAAATAGATAAACCCTTGGCCTGACTTATCAAAAAAAAAGAGCATCTACACACATAAAGAGAATCAGAAATGAGAAAGGAAAAATCACTATGGACACCACAGAATACAAAGAATTATTAGAGAATATTATGAATAATTATATGCTAACAAATTGAATAACCTAGCAGAAATGGACGACTTTATAGAAAAATACAACCTTGTAAGACTGACCCAGGAAGAAACAGAAAATCTGAACAGACCAATTATCAGCAACAAAATTGAATCGGTAATAAAAAAACTACCTAAGAAGAATTCCCTTGGACCAGATGGCTTCACCACTGAATTTTATCAAACATTTAGTGAAGACCTAATACCCATCCTCCTTAAAGTTTACCAAAAAGTTGAAGAGGAGGGAATACTTCCAAACTCTTTGTATGAGTCCAGCATCACTCTTAATACAAAAACCAAGCAAAGATACTACAAAAAAAGAAAATTAAAGACCAATATCCCTGATGAACATAGATGCATAAATGCTCAACAAAATATTAGCAAACCGAATTCAAAAATCCATCATGATCAAGTAAGATTTATTCCAGGGATGCAAGGGTGGTACAATATTAGAAAACCCATCAGCATCATACACCACATCAACAAAAAGGACAAAAACCACATGAACATCTCCATAGATGCTGAAAAAGCGTTTGACAAAATTCAACATGCAATCATGATAAAAAACTCCCAACAAAATGGGTATAGAGGGCAATTACCTCAACATAATAAAGACGGTATATGACAAACCCATCACCAATATCATACCTAAGATTGGGAAGACAAGGATGGCCACTCTTTCCACTTTTATTTAGAATAGTACTGGAGGTCCTAGCCATGGCTATCAGACAGCACAAAGAAATAAAAGGCATGCAGATTGATAAGGAAGAAGTTAAACTATCATTGTTTGCAGATGACATGGTATTGTACATAAAAAACCTGAAGAATCCACCCCAAAACTGCTAGAACTAATAGCTGAATTCAGCAAAGTTGCAGAATACAAAATTAATACACAGAAGTCTATTGCATTCCTATATACTAATGATGAATTAGCAGAAAGAGAAATCAGGAAAACAATTCCACTCACAATTGCATCCAAAAGAATAAAATACCTAGGAATAAACCTAACTAAGGAAGTGAAAGACCTATACCCTGAAGGTGCTCAAGAGAAAGAAGACACCAATAAATGGAAATTCATCCCATGCTCATGGGTAGGAAAAATTAATATTGTCAAAATGTCCATCCTTCCTAAAGCAATCTACAGATTCGATGCAATCCCTATCAAAAAACAATGGTGTTCTTTTAGTGAACTAGGACAAATAGTTCTAAAATTCATGTGGAACCACAAAAGACTCTGAATAGCCAAAGGAATCGTCAGAAGGAAGAATAAACCTGGGGGATTATGCTCCTGACTTCAGGCTCTACTACAAAGCAACAGTAATCAAGACAATTTGGTACTGGCAAAGGAACAGACCCAGAGACCATGGAACAGGCTAGAGAGCCCACATATAAACCCAACCATATATAGTCAATTAATATATGATAACGGAGCCATGGATATACAATGGGGAAATGATAGCCTCTTCAACAGCTGGTGTTGGTAAAATGACAGCTACATGTAAGAAATTGAAACTGGATTATTGTCTAACTCCATATACAAAAGTAAACCTGAAATGGATCAAAGACCTGAACATAAGTCAGGAAACCATAAAACTCTTAGAAGAAAACATAGGCAAAAATCTCTTGAATATAAACATGAACAACTTTTTCCTGAACACATCTCCTCGAGCAAGGGAAACAAAATAAAAAATGAACAAATGGGACTACATCAAACAAAAGCTTCTGTACAGCAAGGGACACCATCAGTAGAACAGAAAGGCATCCTACAGTATGGGGAACATATTCATAAATGACATATCTGACAAGTGGTTAACATCCAAAATACATTAAGAACTCAGGCCACACACCCAAAAAGCAGATAACCTGATTAAAAGATGGGGCAGAGGATATAAACAGACACTTCTCCAAAGAAGAAATTCAGATGGTCAACAGGCACATGAAAAGTTGCTCCACATTGCTAATTACCAGGGAAATGCAGATTTAGACCACAATGAGATATTACTTCACACCAGTTAGGATGGCCGACATCCAAAAGACAAGGAACAACAAATGCTGGCGAGGATGTGGGGAAAGGGGAACCTTCCTACACTATTGGTGGGAATGTAAATTAATCCAACCATTGTGGAAAGTAATGTGGAGGTTCCATTTTGACTCAGAAAGTACTATTTGACTCAGGAATTCCACTTCTAGGAATTTACCTGAAGAAAACAAGATCCCAGATTCAAGAAGTCATATGCACCCCTATGTTTATCACAGCACTATTTACAATAGCCAAAATTTGGAAGTCTCCATCAGTAGATGAATGGGTAAAAGAGGTGGTACATATACACAATTCAATATTATTCAGCTATAAGAAGCAAACAAATCCTACCATTTGCAACAATATGGATGGAGCTAGAGGATATTATGCTCAGTGAAATAAGCCAGGCGGAGAAAGACAAGTAGCAAATGATTTCAGTCATTTGTGGAGTATAATAACAAAGCAGAACTGAAGGAACAAAACAGCAGAAGACTCAGAGACTCCAAGAAGGGGCTAGCTATTACCAAAGGAAGGGTATGGGAGGGTGGGTGTTGAGGGAGGGAGAAGTGAATTGAGGGGCATTATGACTGGCACACATGGTGTTGGGGTGTCATGCAAAGACAGTATAGCACAGAGAAGACAAGTAGTGATTCTGTGGCATCTTCCTACCCTGATGGCCTGACTGCATTGGGGTGTGTGGAGGACTTGACAATATGGGTGAATATATTAAAAACAGTGATGCTTATGTGAAACCTTCTGAAGAGTGTGTATCAGTACCTTAATAATATATAAATAAAGGAAGAAAACTCAGAAGCAAGTAAAAATAAGAGGCATGAATGAAATAGATATAGTGGAATGTTATTTAGCAGTAACTGAATGAAGTAATTTCACACATGAACAGAAACAGTTGAATAAAAGAGGCAGTTGCAGACTGTTCTGTATGATTCCATCATATAAAGCTAAAACAAAACAATATGTTGTATAAAAAATGTATGTAATTGGTAAAAATAAGAGCAAGGAAGTGAAAAACAATTTAGGATATTGTTTATGTGATAGGGAGGTGCTCAAGGATTTGGAAGGAAACATGATAGGGCAAAAGGATGACTACTGTGAAAGTGTTGGGAACATTTTAATTTTAAACTGGGTGGTGGGTCCGTGGGTTTTCATTTTGTATTTTAAACTAAAAATATATATATGTATTTATGTAGTTTATAATTTTTAAAAAATTGGAAAAAAAACTGTTTCTTGAAAAAAGATAAAAACCTGGCAAGGTTTCTTAAAAAATAAAGATACACAAATAAATAATTTAGAATAAAAATTAGGTATAAATATTGATAAATTATTCCTACATTGAGGGTGCTCTGTATTGTTTAGGTAAAATATATGTAACTATGATGAATCTATTTTGAATTCATTCTATTCCATTTTATAAACAGGCTTTACAAGTGTATATAATCTAATATCAAGAAATATGTAGAATTTTTGCCTTTATTGATTGATTAGTTTCTTTACATGTAGATTGTTGCAAGTTCATAAACTAAATAATCTCAATATCTTTATTTCTTGCCGGGTTGGCTTTTTGGTTTTGAATTTATGTTGTTCCACCCAGATGGGATGAGATTTTACTTGAACTGTTTCTACTCATTTTTTTTTTGTATTCAGTTGAATTAAAAATGTACGTTTATAATGGAAATCAGACTTTGTATGTGCATCTACATGTCTGTGCTTTGAATAAGATGTGTACTATTTTCTAGAGGGAACAAATGTGAGCCTGGATTTATTTAATCCCCCTGTAGGTTGTGGAAATCCTGTTAATAGTGCAGATGTGGCAACTTAACAGTGTTTTACAAGTGACACTTTTTCCTTTTAGTCATTTTTAGTTTTAATTCCCAAAGCAAGCAGTGGGTTTTAAAAATTGTATGCATAACTATTTATGTTAGAAAAGTTGAACATTTATTTTTAGTAACTATCTGTTAATGCTTTAAAATGTTTACCTGAAATCATTGAATTATGCAAGGCTTAAATTAAATTTGGCCGTCATGTTCCCAAGATTTTGTTGTTCTGTATTGTTCTTGTGTATGTGTTTTAATATTACAGGCTTTCAAGATGGAAATAATTCAGAAGCTTCAAGGTCATCCAGAAGAGGTAGAAGAGGTAGTTTCCGAGGTTGCCGTGGAAGATTTGGTCTAGGAAGTCCAAGTTAGTAGTAGATTGCAAATGGTGTGCTCCATTTGTTAAGAAAGAAATAATAAAAAAATGATACCTTTCACATAAGGTAATGAAGATTATTGAGAATACTTTAACACAGTGGCTAGTACATAATCACCTACATTGTATATATTATTTTTAGATACATAATGTAGTTGTATAGTTAATAAGTTGGAATATTATTAGAAGTTTGTGGGATACAGTTCTTCAATGTTACATACTGTTGTTTTAGAATCTTGATAATGATGGCTGACTTTAAAATAGGTGGCCTTCTCCAAGGCTCTACCCCCCAATATACCTTCTTTTACCAGTATGGCTTTCTACCTTAAATTCCTCCAGCCATCATCCCTTGGAGCCTAAGGTATTGTCTTCAGAAGTCACTGTTGGATTGCATGTATCTCTTAAGAGAGGAGGACAGATCAGAGAGTTTGGAAGCTAAAACTAAATTTATAATAATTTCATAGATGTATAGCAGATTAATGAATTTTCACTTCTAAAAACTAGGGATCTGAAGGGTCACTGCTCAGAACTGGTAAGGTTTGATTTGGCAGCAGTGGGAGTGAGGGGTTCAGCTCTGGAGAAAAATGAGTGAGTTAACACAATGTGAAGTTTTGGGGGTAGTAATAGTGCTACCTTTGGAAGATGATTTAATTTTTGCTTTTAACATATTTTGACATAGCATTGGCCCTAATTTCTCTTATAAAATAATCTTAATGAAGTAAAAATACTGAGGAAGGAATTTGAAATTGAAGTAAATAATTTGTGCAGTACTTAGAAAAATACTCATTGTGATTTCTTTTAATTTGACACTATTTTACCCCACATATTTAACTTCAGATATCACAACTTGATTTCTTCTCTTTACTTTATGATTTAAAAACTTTGTAAAAGTAACATAAGCTAATTTTACTGTTTATGAATCTAGATAGTGGATATGAACAAGATGAGGGGACACAGCGCACTGGTGGCCTTTTTGGTTCTAGAAGATCTGCATTAAGTGGTGCAGGTGAGAAATAGAATTTATTACTGAATATTAATAATTTGTATATGCTTTTAACTCTAGGATTAGTAAACCTAAAATATATTTAAGTATATTAGATTGGCTCCTAATTTTCTCTCTTTTTGTATCTATAGGCAAAAACACATGAACAATTTTGCCTCTGTTATATAATTTGTACACTGATAATTCTTCTCTTTTATCTACCAGTTAATTTGGGGTATAAATCATAATTTTAATTGGAGGAAGGAAAGTGAGGTTTGCACTGGTTTCAAACAAAGGGTTTTTGAGGAGACAATGAAAAAATAAACAATTGATGAAATATGTACAAACATGGATAAACTGTGATTTATCCAAATAATAGAATATTACTCAGCATTAAAAAGATATGAGCTATCAAGCTGTGAAAAGATATGGAGGAACCTTAATTTCATGTTACTAAGTGAAAGCCAGTCTGAAAAGGTTACAGACAGTATAATTCCAACTATATGACGTTCTGGAAAAGGCGCAACAATGGAGAAGGATAAAAAAAGATCAGTGGTTGCTAGGGGAGGCATAAATAGGTGGAGCATGGAGACTTAGGGCAGTGAAAATACTTTGTATGGTACCATAATGACAGATACATGTCATTATAAGTTCGTCCAAATCCGTAGAATGTACAATACCAAGAGGAAGACCTAATGTAAACTATGGACTCTGGGTGATATGTTGTCAGTGTAGGTTCATCAGTTCTAATCAGTGAACTACTATGGTGGGGGATATTGATAGTGGAGGAGGGTGTGCAGGTGTTGGGGTAGGGAAATTTTTGTACCTTTGCCTCAGTTTTTCTGTGAGCCTGAAATTGCTATAAAAAAGGAAGTCTTTAAACAAAACATTCAAATGAGGAAAAGATTTTAAGTCAAATGTAGAATTAAGAGATGGGTGGATGAAGGGACTAAGAATCCTGAGTAATTACTCAGTATTTGAAGAGAAATAGCTATATGGTTTATGTGCTTGGGGAGGAGCTGTGTTTTCTCTAAATATTCTGCAAAACAATGCTTTACAGGTAACGGTGACACTTACCAAAGCAGAGGTAGCAGTGGAAGCGGACGAGGTGCGTTCTCACTTGGTTTACCTTTAAGTGATTAAACTTACTGTAATACAAGTTTAATTTTTGAAGTTAAAGGTAGCTGTTACTGCTTTTATACACTCTGAGGAGTATACATATGCACAGCCTGTTTTTGAGAGTTATTTAACTCTTCAATCCAGCAATTGCAGTATAGGAATTATATACTGTAGATGTATTTGCTCAATGTATTTATGAGGGGTATTCACTGAAGCTTCCATTTATAATAAGTAAAAACTGAAAATTGCCTATAATTCATCAGTAAATAACTGTTTAATTAATATAACCATAAAATGGGAGACTGCAAATGTTAAAAACTGAGATATATCTGTATGTATAAATCCTTGTATGAAAACAGTATGTCTTGTGAGATAGTTATTTGATTTGATATAAGGAATAAAGAAAATACAGTATATATGATTTTGTATTATGAAAATTATTTTCAGTTATACTTAAACATCATACAAAAGTTAAAATGCTTTCTAGACCAGAAAAAGAAGTAAAGCTTGTTTGATGTCTGAAAAATTCTCAGTGATCGTTATTAGTCTGAGAGCATTCAAAGTGACAAGTGCCTTGAACTGTTTTCCCTCCCCCTCCCCAATTCCTGGATTCTTCACTGTAGAAAGATTAATAGCTAAACCATATCTTGTGTAAATGCTCAGATTTTGTTTAAAAAAGGATTTCAAGACCCATGTACATGGAGGACTAGAAAATTAGATCACATTTAAAAATGTTACATGTAGTTAGGTTTTCAAACCGAATATAGTTCTTAACTCCATTTTGTGATAGTACCTGAAAGTGGCACAATAGATAAGTAGTTGCCTAAAACCATAAAAGTAGTATATAGAAAAGAGTTAACATAATAGGCCTGCCTTTTGTTCTTTGAAAGTCCTGCTTAGAAGGCTGACCATTGTCTGGTATCTGTAAACTTCGATTTGGGGAGGGTTCTCACCACCCTAGCTGGTAAGAGTGGCTCACTGTGCCTAACCTGCATAATGGTGTGGTTTATGCTGAATACCTGCTCTTCTGCTGGGAGTCTGGAATTTTGGTATGTTCCAGGCAGAGGATGCCCATATTATCTGTCCTTAATAAAAACTCTGGGTACTGAATCTTTAACGAGCTTCCTTGGTAGACAGTGTTTCTAATGTGTTGTCACAACTAGGGGAATTCAGTGTGTCCTGTGTGACACCTGTGGGAGAGGATTCTTGAAAGCTTGTGCCTGGTTTTCTCTGGCCTATGCCCCATGCATCTTTTCTCTGTGCTGATTTTGCTCCTTATCCCTTCACTGTAATAAATCATAACCATGAGTATGACTATATTCTGAGTCCTAGTGAATCACAGAAACTGAGGGTATAGTGGGGACACTAACACATGGATTTTTAATTCCTTTTAGAAATTATTTTCCTTTAGTGAAGATTATAGGAATTAGGAAAGGGACATATGGCTTAAATAAAAAAATAGTAATATATAACTCCTACTGGCATAAAATCAGCATTTTGAGTACTAAGGAAACTTTAATGTTCAGGATTCTGTTTATCTTGATTGTCTCAAGATTATTTGTATGAAGGGATTTTAAAGATGTCTGTCCATTTTTAGAACTTGTTCTCTTTGAAAATAAAGATGTGCATGGCCTTGTGTCTTGATTGATTGTCACTACGTATTTCTTTAATAGGTGGTTACAAAGGCTTAAATGAAGAAATAATAACAGGCTCTGGAAAGAGTAAGTTTTACTTTAGATAAGGTATTTGATTCTTAATAGTGAGAATTCTTTGACCCCTTAATTTTTAAAGGCATTTATCTCTTTTTTTCGTTTGATTCCCTTTAAGGTTCTTGGAAGTCAGAAGCTGAAGGAGGAGAAAGCAGTGAAACTCAAGGTATATTAATTTATATGTGGCCCACATGAATGTATCCTGCATTTTAATAAAAATGCAAAATACTTAAAGGCAGAGTTAATTTTTTTAAATTTGAAGCAAAAACTTTAATGGTAAGCAAGGAAAGTTCTGCTGTATTAAAAATTGGACTTTGTCAGGTTTTGTGTGTTTTTCCTCTTATTTTTCTTCTAGTCCTTATAATGTATATTGTTTTTTATTTAAATTCCAAGGACCAAAAGTAACCTATATACCACCTCCTCCACCTGAGGATGAGGACTCCATCTTTGCACATTATCAGACAGGCATAAACTTTGACAAATACGATTCTATTCTTGTAGAGGTATCCGGACACGATGTACCACCAGCAATTCTGGTCAGTGTAATAATTATTTCTGTATTGACTGTATAGCAAACTTTGGTTTTCAGACATATGGTACTTTAAGTTAATATTAAAGAATACAAAAATGTCATCTTTAGTATCTAATGACAGCTTGGAAAGTTAGAGCCATGTCTACCATCTACAGTAGAATTAATTGCTATGTTGAAAGAGAAGGTACATCCCTACCTCCCCAAACCAGCATGAGAAATTTATTTAAATTTACTAAAAGAATACTTGTCCTCGGATTTCTGAGTATGTGACAAAGTATGTCTTAGGGGACTGAATTTCTAAGTGCGAAAGCCTATGGTCTCCTGTTGATAATGAATGATAGTCACTGATCAGAGTTATTTGTATCTCACAGGTTCTAAGTGGGCAGAAAAAAGTGCCTTCAGAACCACTGTCCATAATTCTACCAAGTAATAATATACAGGCTCTGGGTATTATTTTTGGATGAGGGCCTATTGATAAAGTGACTTTAGTATGTAAAGTGTCATTAACAAAAACCTGAAACTAATTCAGATGGAATATGTTTATAATATATGGAATTTAATCACTGCCTTTTTTTTTTTTAGACTTTTGAAGAAGCTAAGCTCTGTCAGACACTGAATAACAACATTGCTAAAGCTGGTTATACTAAACTTACTCCTGTGCAAAAATACAGTATTCCTATTATCCTAGCAGGACGAGATTTGATGGCTTGTGCGCAAACAGGGTCTGGAAAGACTGTAAGTCATTTTCCCACGTGTATTCTGCCCCATATTCAAACTATTAAATGTTTTGAACTTTGGTTCTTCCCAAGTAGCTTGACTATCTTTAATTGGATAGAAGCTTTGTACATAATTTCAATGAATTGTCGTAGATATTCATGTTTTTACTTATGATTTCTGGTTTTATTGGGGTTTGTGTACTTCTGAAAAAAGCTTTTGAACTATTTCTGGAGTAATGTTGCAGTTCATAGATGTTGAATCTGTTTCTAAGTGTGTTCAGCTCCTTCTGGATCATGGTAGTGTATCTGAAACAAAGTAGTTGAGGGTCAAAGCACCAGAAGTTATAAAACAAAGGAAGGAAATGATTTATGTAATACAGTTGATACAGTTTTGGATTCAAAAGAATGAGAAATAGCTATACTCGTTGTACCTGGTCCTTAGTATGAAGAATAATATATAACATTATATTATATATAATATAATAGTACTCTCAGTTTATGCTATCTGAAAGAACTCTGATGAAACCAGGTAGGTTTTAGGACTAATCTGTGGCATTTGTCTACTAAATATAAGGTTCCATGAGATGAGTAATAAAGACTATCATTTCCAGATCATGGAGTTGTGGTTCATACTCTTTTAGTCTTAATCGACCTCCACAGTAGAGTTGAAGGGAAAATAGGTGAGTTGTGTAATATAGCAGCTAATATGTGACTTAAACATTGTTTTAGAGGTAGACTTTAGCATCATATTAGCTTAAGGAAAACTGTAGCACTAAATTTCTCTTGCCAGATAAACTTCAATAAGGGTGATGTGGTAACAGTCTAAATGAATGATTTCCCAATTTTTGTTCTTCTTGTATACCACTTTGTCATGCATTCTTAGTAATATTGTGTTACTATCCCAAAAGGATTCATTTACTGCTAAATGCAGTAATTTCCTTAAGTTATACCTTCTTTTCCCTCTATAAATGAGTTAATGGTGTTGATTTATCTAGAATTCATGGATATGCTTTTTAAATACTTATCAAACATCTTATATTGTATAATAGCATGAAGACCTATATGTTAAAAACTCCTTGAAATAGAAGTTGTTTTCCTCTCTAATCTTTAATTTACCAGCAAGATGAAAGAAAAACCAAAAGGCCATAGGGCAGGAGAAATAAGTAGAAGGATAAAGGGAGAAGGATGATGCATTAGAAATTTGTAAATTATGCAATTTAACTTCTAGGCGGCTTTTCTCTTGCCAATTTTGGCTCATATGATGAGTGATGGAATAACTGCCAGTCGTTTTAAAGAGCTGCAGGAACCTGAGTGTATTATTGTAGCACCAACTCGAGAATTAATCAATCAGATCTATTTGGAAGCCAGAAAATTTTCTTTTGGGTAAGTACATCAGGAATGCCACTCATGAACAAGTTTTTCTTAAGAGATTTTTTTTTAACTTTTTTGGAAGAACTTAGTAATACTACACTCATTTAATTAGTATTGCTTGGTTGAAGTGTATTTTTTCATAATCTTGTTTATCAAATCCCTTATTTTTATTTCTAACAAGAACCATGATAATTATAAATTAAGTGACAATAGAAAAAGATAAGAAAATAGTGAACATGAAAATTAAACATTTTAATGCATGTTTAAAAAATGAACTTAGGGTGTTCCTAATAATACTCTCTATTCTTTTACACATAACTTTATAATATGTATAACAGCTTATTTCATAATCATATCTAATTTTTTAAAATGAGTTTTAAGATTATTCATGTGTATCTATTTTATTTCTCTATTTGGGGCATTTAGGTTATTTCTAATTTGGGGCTACTATAAATAAAATTATAATGAACAGCTTGCTGTATAATTTTTTTCTATTTTTTTGTTTTAAGTATAAGGATAGACTTTTATAAATTTAATATTAAAGAGTATGAGCTTAATTTAAAGCCTGAGCCAGTGTACTATCAGCAGAATATGAGAATGCCAACTTCACTGTACACTTTGCCAACATTTGGTATTGTATTAGGGTAATTTGTTAAGTAGCAATAGTTAATACGTTTTTTTTGTTCAAAAAAATAAATGTTTAACAGTTTCTGAGGGCTAGGAGTTGCACAACAGTTTAATGGGGTGATTCTGGCTTAGGTTCAAGAGGTTGCAGATGGGGTGTCAGGCAGGATTGCAGTCATCTGACTGGACCTCTCCCTGAGGATGCCTGATTGTCCTTACAAAATGGCAACTGGCTTCCCTCAGATTGATCAGTGAGAGAGCAAAGAGGAGCTACAAATGCCTTTATAAAATGGTCTCAATCACTTTTGCCATATTCAGTTCATCACTAAGCAAATCACTAAGTCTGGCTCATATTCAGGAGATTCAGGAGTGGTTATGTGATTTGCTGAAACTAGTTCAAAATGAAAATGCAGGGTCTTTTGTTCAAAAATTATTATGAATTTTAAGATAGCAAATAGCAGAGCATTAAACCAAGCTTAGGGCTTTTCTAGGCTTGGGTCCCTTTGTGACTGTATAGGTTGCACCCCTATGAAGCCTGCTTTGCACATAGTTAAAGGGGAAGGCAGTGAGGATCCATAGTTGAAGGAAGGAAGGATTTGTGTACATATTTTACTTTATTTTTTCCAAGTGCATTTAAAAATTTTTTGATGACATTAATATACGATCACATGAACAACATTGTGGTGACTAGATTTCCCCCATTATCAAGTCCCCACCACATACCCCATTACAGTCACTGTCCATCAGCATAGTAAGATGCTACAGAGTCACTACTTTGTCTTCTCTGTGTGATACTGCCATCTCTGTGACCCCACCATGTTATGTGTGCTAATCGGAATGCCCCTTCTTCCCCTTCTCCCTCCCTTCCCACCTATCCTCCCCAGTCCCTTTCCCTTTGGTAACTGTTACTCCATTCTTGGGTTCCGTGAGTCTGCTGCTGTATTGTTCCTTCAGTTTTTTCTTTGTTCTTATACTCCACAGATGAGTGACATCATTTGGTACTTGTCTTTCTCTGCCTGCTTATTTCACGGATTATAATACCCTCTAGCTCCATCCATGTTGTTGCAAATGGTAGGATTTGTCTTCTTCTTATGGCTGAATAATATTCCATTGTGTATATGTACCACATCTTCTTTATCCAATTCATCTACTGATGGACACTTAGATTGCTTACATTTCTTGGCTATTGTAAATAGTGCTGCGATAAACATAGGGGTGCATATGTCTTTTTCAAACTGGTCTCCTGCATTCTTAGGGTAAATTCCTAGGAGTGGAATTCTTAGGTCAAATGGTATTTCTATTTTGAGTTTTTTGAGAAACCCCCATACTGTCTTCCACAATGTTGAACTAATTTACATTCCCACCAGCAGTGTAGGAAGGTTCCCCTTTCTCCACATCCTCACCAACATTTGTTGTTGTTTGTCCTTTAGATGGTGGCCATCCTAACTGGTGTGCAGTGATATCTCATTGTGGTTTTAATTTGCTTTTTCCTGATAATCAGTGATGTGGAGCATCTTTTCATGTGCCTTTTAGCCATCTGAATTTCTTCTTTGGAGAAGTGTCTGTTCATATCCTTCAGTCATTTTTTAATAGGATTACTTGCTTTTTGGGTATTGAGGTGTGTGTGTTCTTTATATATTATGGATGTTAACCCCTTGTTGGATATGTCATTTACAAATATATTCTCCCATACTATAGGATGCTTTTTTGTTTTGCTGATGGTATTCTTTGCTGTACAGAAGCTTTTTAGCATGATGTAGTCCCATTTGTTCATTTTTTATTTTGTTTCCCTTTCCCGAGGAGATGTGTCATTCAGGAAAAAGTTGCTCATGTTTATATTTTAAGAGATTTTTGCCTAAGCTTTCTAAGAGTTTTATGGTTTCATGACTTACATTCAGGTCTTTGATCCATTTTGAGTTTACTTTTGTTATGGGGTTAGACAGTAATCCAGTTTCATTGTCTTGCATGTAGCTATCCAGTTTTACCAACACCAATTGTTGAAGAGGTTGTCATTTCCCCATTGTATATCCATGGCTCCTTTATCGTATATTAATTGACCATATATGCTTGTGTTTATATCTGGGCTCTCTAGTCTGTTCCCTTGGTCTGTGTGTCTGTTCTTGTGCCAGTTTGTGTACATATTTTAAAATCACCATAGGTGTCTTCATTATTTTCACTTACATGATTATGAAGAGGTTAAACTACTTTTTGAATGCTTTATAAGGTTTCCTTTGTGAATTATCCATTTGTTATCCAATAGTTTATCTGCCAGTGTTTTTCTTTAGAATGTTTTTAGAGCTTTCTTTGGAGAAACTGTTAATCTTTTATTTTCTATAAATCAACTTATTTTAAAATGAGAGAGGAAAAAACAAACAATTAAAATCCCTTTAATGTTGAGCTTGATTGATCTTTTGAAAAAATATACATATGTATCTGTGCTTACTTGCTAATCCTTGTATACTGTGTTGGTTTCAGGCTTTTAAATCAAGCAAGATTTAATGTTCTCTTTTTAAAAAATAAAAATATACATGATAATGTCAAATAATCTGTACACATACCAGGAATATTTGTACATGGATATTTGTTGCAAAATTATTATGGCAGAAGACTGAAATGTATCTAAATGTCAGTCAAGGACTAGTTAGATTATGGTACATTTAGAGTAATAATGATAACTAAATTATTGAATAACACACTAAACTGTGTTTAATATATATTATCTCACTTAGTCCTTAAAGTAACAAAACAATCCATTTAAAGCAATGGGTTTATTTAATAAAACATAAAATTTTCCTATACTTTTGACCCTCAGTTCTTTAACTCTCCTTTTCAGAGTTACCCATGACCAACAGTTTTCTATGAATTAATCGTAGAAATAACTGGTGCACATGTGTGCACTTTAATCTTCCTCTTAACAAATGGTAACATACTAAGTTCTTGTCACCCTGTTCTTTAATGGTGTATGTTGGACATAATGCTTAATTTAGAACTGTTCCCCTTTTTAAGAATGCACTATACCTTTTTTATGGGTGGACTATAATTTTAAGTCTTCTGTTGTTAGACACTTAGTTTCAACCTTTTTGATATGAACAATAATGTTGGCAGTGAATACTATTGTACAGTTATCTTTGTCCATTTGGGGGACATATCTGAATGGTGAATTCCTACATACTAATTTATTGGGACAAGAGATAAGTTTTATATTTTAATAGAACTAAAATTGTGAAAGAGATGGTATCAGTTTACCTTCTTGAGTGCCAATTTCTCTATACCATGGCCAACTTGATGATATTATACTTGAAGGAAAACATGTTAGTCTTCATTTATCTTCTTTTTAAAGTAATGTTGAACTTAAAAAAAGTTTAAAAGCCATTTGTATTTTTTTATGGGCTATTTTTTATATTTCTGGCCATTTTTGTGTGGGTAGTGATAATGTTAATAATTGCTTTTGAAAAGCCTTATCAGATAGTTAGCAAAAATTTTTCCACAGTTTTTCATTTGTTTTTTGGTTCCTTCCTGGGAAGAATTTAATTTTTTTTTTAGATAATTGCATGTATTAGGATTCTTCACTTATTTCATTTTACATCTTGTTAGGAACAAGTGTCTAGTTTGCAAATAATCGACAATGGCTTTTGTTTTTCCTATCAATAGGACTTGTGTAAGAGCTGTTGTTATATATGGGGGAACCCAGTTTGGGCATTCAGTCCGACAGATAGTGCAAGGCTGTAATATATTGTGTGCTACTCCTGGAAGACTGATGGATATCATAGGCAAAGAAAAGGTAGGCCCTACAGGGAGAAAGTTGTGAGATTGATTAAAACTTTTTTTTGTATGAGAAAGAGAAAGAAGGACATAAAGGTGGATATGTTTATTAGAGCACCATTTATATGTTAGGATCCCACCAGATTCTTTGAATGTGTTCTTATAGAGTTCTTAAAATAATTTCAACAGGAGATAAATAGTATTTTCCATTCTGTACTTGGGAAAAAAAATTCAGTGAGATTATGTAAATTATTTAAAATCCCTCAGTTAGCTCAATAAAGTTAGGGTTAGAATCTGGATCTGATTCTAGAATCTATATCGTATACCCCACCACACTTGAAGAAATATGCAATAAGTGCTTTTATGTAGTTTCATATATATATCAATGAAATTATTTTTTTCCTGGAAGAAGTCTTTGTGGCATCAGTAATTTTGTCTCCTGTCTAAGCGTGAGAGTGGTATGAAGTAGGATGTTAACTTTCTAAGTCTTTAAAAAGAGATGTTAGAGGCTATGTACATTAGATATTCACATGGCACATTATAACATCTTTAAATCAATTTTCTAAGTTCACTTTCGTGAACCTGATTTGCCTTTTTTAGGCTCTTCTTTAAAGGGTTACTCAAAACATGCTTTTTCTGCATAAAGGTATTTTTCTTAGGATACTGTTAAAAGTATCCAGATAATTGCACCTTGATTTTTCACTAAACATCTTCCATGGTGGTACCAAAGTCACTTGTTTTCCTTTTGCAACTGTGTGCCTCTGTTTATAGCAGTAGGTGTTCATGCAAAGGTGAGAGAAGTTTCCTACTTGTTCCTGAGTGATTAGAGAGTGGAGAATTTATTTAGGGTTTAAGGGAGTTAGAAATAAGTTTACCAGTTATAAGACGTTTGAATATGTCATTCTGTTAGAAAATTTTTTTGTGCATTGTAGTCTAACTCTATCAGGTAAAACATAGTCTAGTTCTGTGCGGTTCTGTATCGTAAACACTAGCCACGTGTGGCTATTTAAATTGAAAAAGACATAAAATTGAAATCTAGTTCTTGTGTGGCTATTTAAATTGAAAATGACATAAAATTGAAATCTAGTTCTTAAGGCACAGTAGCCAAATTTCAAGTGTTTAGTAGCTACATGTGGGTAGTAGCTAACATGTGCAGATAAAGAATTTTTAAGTAATTGAAGAAAGGTCTATTGTGCAGCATTGATCCTAGATGTTTTGATTTCTTTTAGTCTTTAACTTACAAAATGTTTTGTAGCAGAGAAAATTGAGAACAGAAATAAATAGTAATAGTACTTTCTTGCATAATTCTCATCATTTTATGCATTGATTTCTAATTTTTGTCTTTAATATTAGTGGAAATTGTGGAGAATGTTTTAGTTTAATATATTAAATAGTATGCATTTTCTGCTTTAACCTTTAAATATTCCTAAAGATTGGTCTCAGACAAGTCAGATACTTAGTTTTGGATGAAGCTGATCGCATGCTGGATATGGGCTTTGGACCAGAAATGAAAAAGTTAATTTCCTGCCCAGGAATGCCATCAAAGGAGCAGCGTCAAACCCTTATGTTTAGTGCAACTTTTCCAGAAGAAATTCAGAGGTAAAACTTTTTTCTTCTTACAAATGATTGTTATGTACAGAATACTTTTATGGAAGGAAAAGCAATGTGAATATTCTATTTTTGAGATACTTAATTTTTTTTTAAG
This sequence comes from Manis javanica, assembly GCF_040802235.1. Lineage (NCBI taxonomy): Eukaryota > Metazoa > Chordata > Mammalia > Pholidota > Manidae > Manis > Manis javanica. The sequence goes on along the minus strand of NC_133156.1, from coordinate 109,289,841 downwards.
ATTTTTAAATAGGTAGTTTAAAAAGTAGATGTATTCTAAAAAGCTTACCATATTTTTCGTTGTTTTGCTTTAATTCCTGGCTTTACAATAGCATCAGATTTTATTTAAAATGTGTACTGTGTCTATAATAGCATGCACCTAGCTAGGATTAAATAAATGCTTAATAAATTCAGTAAATTTTTTTTCACTAATGTTATTTTTCTTTCAGCAAAGGAATTGTCTTAGTTTTCATTCATTCATTTTCTTCTTTCTTGCCTACAATTATACATAAAAGACATTAGGAACTAGACATTTATAAACATAACCAATATAATTCAGTAGGGCAGAAATGAATATTGAGAGGATGCTAGAAGTACTAGAGAAATAGATATGTGTTTTCCTTTTAGATGATTGTTTACTTAACTCACTTTTTTACTAAAAAAAAAGTTAAACAAAAAAACAGAAGAATAAGCACAGATTGTGGCTTGTGATAATCAAAAGCTTGTAAATGACTCAATTAGTATTTTATGTGTTGTTCCCTTGTAGGCTAGAAATGAAAATCTCAGCAACACGTTAGTAGAACTTTCTAAATGTAGTTACATTTATATTAATATCTTCTCTGCAAATGAAAATTATAGAGCTTGGGAGAATTGGGCCTTTGGTAGAAAATTGACATACCAATTGTTGACAAATATTGAGTATCATACTGTATACCATGTTGTCTGGTGAATTCTGAGATTAGTATGACACATCAGTGAGTCTTCTTCCTGCCTGCTGCTCTCTTGGCTACAAGGAGTCTGAAGAGTGCGGACAGCAACATTAGCTTGTAATTCAGTAAGATTCATGCTGTTTTCTCTGGCAGAACTATTCTGTCTTTGGGACTCAGGACCTCCAAATCTGCAGAACCTAGAGTTGTAGGGGAATGGGAAACACAGATTTCTCATGTGGGTCACTGGGAATGGTGGTAAGTGGGCCACTCTTTCTTTCACTTGTTGGTTCCCAGACCCATGTACCATGTAAAGATCTTTGATTCAAAGAGTTACTCTGCCTTGTTAAATGATACACAGTCCACATAAAGAATCACTTCAAGCTGGCCTGTTAGGTGTTCTTTAAGTTGGCTTTCCAATTTTTGTCAAGCTGACAGCATCTAGGTATTGTGATATGACCTTTGACCCCATGGTTAAAGGTCTGTTCCTGTGACTCCTTTGAGGTAAAGTGGCTTTCCTGGTCTGACAGAATCAGACAGTGGTGCTGGCTGGCTGTTAATTTATTTTACTAGATAGATGATTTGAAGAGTCTTCTTGTAAAGTTCAGCAGAGCTCTTTATTGAGGAAAAAGTCTAAATCATAAGAAAGCATTTGGTTAGTTGGCAGGGTTTATTTTTTCTTAGTGCTACATAAAATATAGTTTCTTATATTTAAATGGTGTCATAAATTTGAAATGAGATGTCCACATTCCCATTATCGTCTTTGGTGATTAATATTAGGTAACTGCCTACCTAAATAGTAGCTAATATTCCTGCTGCCTATCTACTTTTTGATTTACCCTGAAATAGGAAAGTATTTGGATATTGCCCAGCCACAATGACTAATGTGTACTACCATCAGTCAGAAATATTTGTTGAGGACTTCTTATGAGCCTTATTTAATTATAAGCCATGGGGATATATGGTAAACAACATAGACTCCCAGATCTTGAATTGCTTATATTCTTGAGTTACTGAAGGTTCCTTTGCTTCACTGTCTGCTTTTAAACATTGCAAGTTCCCTATTATTGGGTCTAAAGTCCACTTTGTCAATCTCCATATTCACTGAACCATATTCATTGCAGCATCCATTTCTCTGGCTGGTACTTCTTTAATACTTTCAAATTTATTACCTGTATATTCCTAATCTCTCTCTTGACTTCCAGACTTTAGGAGTATTTTTCCTTTTAGATACATTATCAGTAACTCATGTTCGTTATGTCCGAAATTGAACCTGTTCAACTCTCCCTGTCCTTTCTAGTTTTCCTTTTTGGCATCATGATCTTCTTTTTTTAAAAAATTTTTTTATTAAGGTATAATTAATATACACTCTTATGAAGGTTTCATATGTTAAAAACAATGTGGTTACTACATTTACTCATATTATCAAGTCCCCACCCATACCCCAATGCAGTCACTGTCCATCAGTGAAGCAAGATACCACAGATGCACTATGTGTTTGGCATCATGATCTTTATAAGCCAAAATCTTTGAGTCACATTGATTCCTCCCTCACACTATATTAACTCTCTGCCCTTCTAAAATATTCAACTTGGAAGTAACCTCTACAATATTCCAAATCTGTTAGTTTCTTCTGTGTTTCCTACCTTAATTTAGGCCCTTTTTAGTTTCCTTCTCCTTGTTGGCAGTTTTCTAACTTCTCTTCCTGCTTCTAGTCTCACTTTTTGCTTTGTAATTCCAAAATAAAGTTTGATCCCTTTAGAAATTTATTAAAAATAAACCTTTCCAGGCAGAATAAAGCAGGGGAGATTACACTCCCCAACTTCAAGTTCTTCTACAAAGCCACAGTAATCAAGACAATTTGGTACTGGCGCAAGAACAGACCCATAGACCAATGGAACAGAATAGAGTGTCCGGATATTAACCCAAGCATATATGGTCAACTAATATATGATAAAGGAGCCATGGATATACAATGGAGAAATGACAGCCTCTTCAACAACTGGTGTTGGCAAAACTGGATAACTACATATAAGAGGATGAAATTGGATTGCTGTCTAACTCCGTACACAAAGGTAAACTAGAAATGGATCAAAGACCTGAATGTAAGTTGTGAAACCATTAAACTCTTTGAAGAAAACATAGCCAAAACTCTCTTGAATATAAACATGAGCAATTTTTTCATGAACATATCTCCTCGGGCAAGGGAAACAAAAGCAAAAATGAACAAGTGGGACTATATCAAAATAAAAAGCTTCTGTATAGCAAAGGACACCATCAGTAGAACAAAAAGGCATCCTACAGTATGGGATAATATATTTATCTGTAAATGACATATCTGATAAGGGGTTGACATTGAAAATACATAGAGAGCTCAAGCACCTCAACAAACAAAAAGCAAATAATTCAATTAAAAAATGGGCAGAGGATCTGAACAGAGAATTCTACAAAGAAGAAATTCAGATGGCCAACAGACACATAAAAAGATGCTCCACGTTGCTAATCATCAGAAAAATGCAAATTAAAACCACAGTGAGGTATCACTGCACACCAGTAAGGATCACCATCATACAAAAGACCAATAACAACGAATGCTGGCGAGGATGTGGGAAAGGGGAACCCTCCTACACTGCTCGTGGGAATGTAAACTAGTTCAACCATTGTGGAAAGCAGTATGGAGGTTCCTCAAAAAACTCAAAATAGAAATACCGTTTGACCTAGGTATTCCACTTCTAGGAATTTACCCTAAGAATGCAGGAGCCCAGTTTGAAAAAGACATATGCACCACTGTGTTTATCACAGCACTATTTACAATAGCCAAGAAATGGAAGCAACCTAAGTGTCCATCAGTAGATGAATGGATAAAGAAGATGTACATATACATAATGGAATATTATTCAGCCATAAGAAGACAAATCCTACCATTTGCAACAACGTGGATGGAGCTAGAGGGTATTATGCTCAGTGAAATAAGCCAGGCAGAGAAAGACAAGTACCAAATGATTTCACTCATCTGTGAAGTATAAGAACAAAGAAAAAACTGAAGGAACAATACAGCAGCAGACTCACGGAACCCAAGAATGGAATAACAGTTACCAAAGGGAAAGGGACTGGGGAGGATAGACGGGAAGGGAGGGAGAAGGGGAATGACGGGCATAATGATTAGCACACGTGATGTTGGAGGGGCATAGGGAAGGCAATATAGCACAGAAAAGACAAAGTAGTGACTCTGTAGCATCTTACTGTGCTTATGAACAGTAACTGTAATGAGGTTTGTGGTGGGGACTTGATAATGGGGGGAATCTAGTAACCACAATGTTGCTCATGTGATTGTATATTAATGATACCATAATAAAAAAAAAACCCTTCCATGTCTTCCTATCTCCATAGACTAACCAACTTTCAAGGTCTTTTACACATGACATAAGCTCTGCCTTATCTGCCACTTTTTTTTTTGTTTGTTTGTTAGTTTGTTTTTTTTGAGAGGGCATCTCTCATATTTATTGATCAAATGGTTGTTAACAACAATAAAATTCAGTATAGGGGGGGTCAATGCTCAATGTACAATCATTAATCCATCTCAAGTCTAATTCTCGTAAGTCTCCAGTCTTCTGAAGGATAACGAACAAGTTCTTACATGGTGAACGAATTCTTACCTAGTGAATAAATTTTTACATGGTGAACAGTACAAGGGCATTCATCACAGAAACTTTCGGTTTTGATCACTTATCTGCCACTTTCTTACCTGGAATCATGTTTCTAGTTTATTAAAACTTTTTCCTATTGGCTGAGCAAGCCAATTCTGTCCCTTCTAATAATTTGTTCTTGTTCATCTCTTCTGTATTGTATGCGTTTCCTGAGTCATCACTTTTCCTTGCTTGCTGCTCCTTAGAGATGCTGCAAACCTGAAGACTTCTAAATAGACATCAGTTTGTCTATTGCATGCCTGTGTATCTTGGGAAAAACTATTTAAAAAACTTTGTACATTCTTGGAATATAATTAGTGTTTGGTAAATTGTAACACTAGACTATTAATTTTTAAAATACTTAATATATAATTAAAATATGTAAGTATTAAAATATATTAAATATTTTTAAATTATAGTAATTATTTTTTATACGTTTATCCTACTTGAGCACCTCAGAGGCAGAGGCCATTATATATATTTTTTAATGATTTTTTATTGAGATACATATAATAAAATACACAAATCTTAATGTACAGCTTGATGCTTGATGAATTTTGACATATGTATATACATACATGTTACTATTACCAACATCAAGATATCAAACATTCTCAGTTTTTTCTCCCCTTCAGCTGTTTCACTTGTCCTTCCATTCCCTCCCCTGATGGCAACCACTTGTCTCTTCTCTATTTTTATGAGAACATTACTGGTTGGTTGGTTGGTTGGTTTTAGATACCACATAAAGTGAAATCATACAGTGTTTATATTTCTCTTATTTCACTTAGTGTAATACCCTCTGGGCCCATCCATGTTGTGTTACAAATGATAAAATTTCATTTTTTTTATGGCTGAGTAATATTTCATTGTATATGTATACCACATTTTCTTTATCCATTCATCCATTAGGTTGCTTCCATATTTTGGTTATTGTAAATAATGTTGCAATAAACACAGGAGTACATATTTCAGATTAGTGGTTTTGTTTTCTTTGGGTAAATACCTATAAGTAGAATTACTGGGTCATATGGTAGTTCTATTTTTAGTTTTTTGAGAAATCTCCATACTGTTTTTCATAGTGGCTTTGTACCAATTTACATTCCCACAGCACACAAAGGTTCCCTTTTTTCACATCTTTGTGAACACTTTATTTTTTTATTATTTTGTGTATTTTATTATTATTTATTTTATTATTATTATTTTGTTATTTATTGTCCTATGGGTACTAGACATTTTGACTGGTGTGAGCTGATATTTCATTGTGGTTTTGATTTGTATTTCCCTGATGATTAGTGATGTTGAGCATCTTTTCATGTTTGGGCACCTCTATGTCTTTTTTTGGGACTATGTCTATGTAGATCCTCTGCCCACTTTTTAATCAGATTATTTTTTCATCAGAATGGACTAACAGTTACCAATGATCCGTTTTTGGTGGATGAGTTGTGTGAGTTCTTTATGTATTTTGGATATTAGCCCTTTATTTGATGTACCACTTGCAAATATCTTTTCCAATTGTGTATGCTGCCTTTTCGTTTTGTTAATGGTTTCATTTGCAAAAGCCTTTTACTTTATTGTAATCCCACTTGATTATTTTTGCTTTTGTTTCCCTTGCCTAGGGAGACATATTCAGGAAAAAAATTACTAATGCCAGTGTTCAAGAATGTACTGCCTGTGTTTTCTTTTAGGAATTTTATGGATTCAGGTCTTAGAGTCAGTTCTTTAACCTATTTTGAGTTTTGTCTTTGTGTATGGTGTAAACAGTGATCCAGTTTCAGTTTTTTGGGTGTAGCTGTCCAGTTTTCCCAACACTGTTTACTGAATAGACTGCCTTTTCCTCATTGTGTATTCTTACTTCCTTTGTCATATATTAATTGGCCATATAAGTATGGGTTTAATTCTGAGCTCTTTATTTCTGTTCCTGGTCTATATATCTATTTTTGTGTCAGTACCATACTGTCTTGAGTACTATAACTTTGTTGTATAGTTTGAAATGTGGTACCCCCCAGGTTCATTCTTCTTTTTCAAGATTGCTTGGGCTTTTGGGAGTCTTCTGTGGTTCCATACAAAATAATGGCCTTTCACCTGCTTGGTTAGATTTATTCCTAGGTATTTTATTCTTTCTAATGCAGTTGCAAATGGGATTGTTTTCCTAGTTTTTCTTTCGGTAGCTTGTCAGTTGTATATAGAAATGCAAAAGATTTTTGTATATTGGTTTTGTATCCTGTGACTTTACTGAATTCATTTATTCCAGTAGTTTTTTGGTAAAGTTATATCATATTTATATTTGTGTCTCCAGTACCTTGCAGCCATATATGCCTTTCACAAGGCACTCACTAAATGTTTTAGTCAATAAAAAGAGATGATGGACAAATAATTGTAGATAATTTCAAGGTTTGTGCTTGGATGAGAGTATGCTTGACTTAGATGGAGGTATATAAAAAAGAAGCTTTTCTTTCTCTTTTATGGTAAGAATACAAGTGAGAGGAAAGAAGCAGTGATTATCAAGATTCTGGATAGTCTGAGTTTAAATTATTACCATGTTATTTTAGGAGGCAGCTAGAAAATAAGGGGACTCTATTTAGGAGAGAGGAGGACTGATGATAGATTTGGACCTCATCTTTAATCCCAGAAAAAAAGTTCTGTAATTGGAAGTTCCCCACCTCTGGGTGATTTAAAACAGGCCTTCTTAATGGTGTACTATCAGTGAGTTTTATTGTGTGTCAGATGCTGATACCCTCACCCTTTGGGGTGAGCATACACAATTGGGTGTGGGCCTAGCCCCTAGGCCTTTCATTTCTTGTTTCATTTTTTTTTTGCCCATTTTTTTGCTCTAGAAATACCATTTTCTGTATGTTTCATGACATGAAAAACACTGACCTGAAATCTGGTTAGCTCATAATAGCTGATTTGAAGTATAGTAATTCAATAAGTAGTGTTTTCAGAAAACAAGTTTTAGCAATAACATACATAAAAGCAGTGAGCAAAGAACAGAATTTTGTCATAGGCTTATATTTCAATTTTTAATAAAAATTCCTGTTTGCTGTAGTCTAATGCTTGGTTTAGCATACTTTTTGTTATTACATACACATTTTATGTAGTTTTTACATGGTCAGCACATCCACTTGAAATTATATTCATAATCTGACGCGTACTTTTTCACTAGTAAGTGTATTTTGCAAAATCGTAACATTTTATACTGATTTTTGAAAATAGTATTAGGATGACACAGTATCTACCTAATTTTATTATCTGTTATAATCTGTCTGATATTGAAGTAACTCTTAAAGGAATTTGGTGAATATTATTAGTATTAATGGAAGAGGATAAAGGAATAATCTTTTGTCTTTCAAGGTTGGCTGGGGAGTTTTTGAAGTCGAATTATTTGTTTGTTGTGGTTGGACAAGTGGGTGGAGCATGTAGAGATGTTCAGCAGACCATTCTCCCAGTTGGCCAGTACTCAAAAAGAGAGAAACTTGTTGGAATTCTACAAAACACAGGTATCTTATCTTGATATAAATATTTTTTGCATGATTTTGATGTTTTTAAACTACTAAATTTTAAAAATTAAGAATTCTTTGGCGTGAGTATGTTTTCATTGTTTCTTCTTTCTCTAAAGTTCTTTCTATAAAATGTTTCACGATTCAGTTTTCTGTGTAAATTACATAGCAGTATAATTCTTTCTCCTCCATAAAGATTAGAAATAGGAAGGATTTGAGACTTATTGAACAGTATTTAACTAAAAACTATTTCTGGAGAATAACATATATTTTTTAATTTTAGAAAATGGAAAGGCTTAGTAATGTGTAGTTACATGAAACTAATCTACCAAAGTGGATTCTTTGTTGTGTTTCTGGTTCCTGGTTTTTGCTTCAGAAGCATCACATATAGATTCAAAGAATTTTAGAGCTGGAAGGGACTTTACAGATCTGGTTCTCTTTGTTCATAATACTATTAAGAAATCTACTCTTAAAACAATTTTTAAAGGAAGTCATATTTTTTTGTTTGATTGAGGTAATCTTAGTTTGTACCTCCAAATAAAACTTTCTAATATGGCCATTTTAATACTTTGGTACCTCACAGGTTAAGTGTACTTACCTGTTGTACATTTTCCCCATCCTTAGTTTTCTTAATTCTGTTTCAGTTTGAATGTCATTGTTGGGATAGGAATATAAAAAGACAGGAAGGCATCCTATTTTCAACAGTGTGCCAAATAACAACTATGTAAATAAGTAAATGAATAAGAATGATTTAGGAAGCACTTTTAAAGGCTTTTAGTCTTTATTTTTTACTGTTTTATTTTTAAAAAACTGATAAAAACTATTCATCGTAAGTTTGCGAGATTTATTGTTTTGCTTCATCGTATGTTCCATAACATATACTTTGGTATATAAAACAAAAATAATAATGCTCTGGACCACTTACTATTGTGATAGTTTTACATGTGTTAACTCATTTAATTTTCAAAACAACCTTCAGAAGTGAGTTTTGTTACCATCATTTTATGAATGAGGACACTGAAATACAGAGCTCAAGCAATTTGCCCAGTATAAACTGAAGCTCTAGTTGCAAAAGAGAGAAGTAATATATGGTTTTGCTGAATTTAGAGCATATTTCTAGTGGAATCACTTTAAGATTTTCTACTTGTCAACTTGTGGAATAAAGTTGTTTTGAGAATAATCCTAATGAAGCAAGTTTTTCACAAGTGCTGGTTTGCCTTTGAGGAACTTTTGAGGTCAGTCTTGTGAATACTGTTGGCATGCTTCTGTATTATTCAAACTGTTAAACGTTTAAAGATTTAGAGTTCATTGTTCGTGTACATATTTTTTTTTTTACTCTGCATGGAATATCCACCTATTATATCCTCAAATTTTACATATCAATTTCAAACAGTATATCTCTTCTGCTCTTTAACTTTAATCTGCCTACTTATCCCCTGTCTTTAAAATGTGTAGGTTTCATTTCATAGTAGTATAACCAACTACCTTTTTCATAATTTTAATTTTAGTTGAACAAATAAAGTCAAAGACTTTATTGAATTCATTAATTATCAAGAGAAGTTGTAAAATGTTACCGCCAAGTCAAAGAAGAATTAAAGAACACATATATATTATATGTGGAGGGTATCAGGAAGGACCAAATTAATTTACAAATAGATGCAAAAGTGGTCAAAATCCACAAAGCAATAATCAATTACATTTGAAGGGAAAAGTTCATTTGTATTTTTATTGGTAAGAATCATTTGCATTGCTATCAGCTGCATTAGAGGTATAAAAAAAAAGACATTAAAAGGTGCAGATAACCCTGAAGAGTGTGCTAGATGGTAATATTTTTTGTTAATTTCAAATTCTTTCAGAATTTTTTCTGATAGCCTATAGCCCCTGATGATCATCATAATCTAAGAGATTATTCTTGGTCACAGAAGAAGCTGGTTAGCTTTTGGGGTTATTTGTATAGATTTAGCAAGACCGTTAATTACCAGTATAGGCCTCCTTGAGTTTGTTTGCAAACCTGGAGCCATATGGTATTAAACAATGCTCAAGTCACAAAATTAAGTTGTTTCTGGAAGTTTTCATGAGAAATCTGACATTGAACTTTGAAAGACCTCTATTTGCTATCTGAAGGGCAGGAAGCTAAGTCTAAGAAATCAATCATATTTCATCTGCAATACTTAGAAATTTGAGTGAATTTCTCCTATAGGTCTCCCATATTTTTAATATAATTAGTTCCTATTTCATTGGATCTGTTAGCACTGTGTTCACGATTCCATCTGTTTTTGTACTAATCCTAGAAATCCTGCTCAGTCCAGTGATATGGTCTGAAAATTGTCAGAGCAATGTCAACTTAGAACCTTCTACCCAAGGCTTTACTCTTCTGAAATGTCAATGGTTTGAAGTACCTGGTAGTTTTTTTTCACAAGGCTCAGAATCTGTTCTTTTTACTTGAAGATACAATCTCTGATCTGTAGGTTATATTATATTACAGCCTTTGGGCAAGCATCAAAAGAAAACAAAACTGCAGTTGACAGAGACTTAATGATTGTGGTAATTACTGATAATTGTTAAATATAGGAGATCTAATAACAGTAATGATACCAATGAGGTAATTTGGTTGTTTCTATGGCATGTAAAATAAAGGTAATAAAGCCACGGCAAAAAAATTTCATGTCTCTAATGATGATGATTAAGACTGTTTTCAAAGAAGTATGTGAATGCTGTATCTGATTTATGAAAATGAGTAGACCTAATTTTTTATACCAAGATTATCAAAGAAATTCAGTAAGTATAGAATAGTTACTGAATCTATTTACAAAATGCCATTTGTATCCCCAGTTGACAACTACTCTCCTAGAAGATGCTAGATTCAAATTAAGAAAGAAGTATGGTTGTATTTAAATATTTTAGATAATAAATAAAATTATGACCAGAAATGCTGTATTGTTTTATCAGGCAGTGTACCTTTAGGCCTCTAGTGAATATAGAAAAAAATCTGTAGAATCATTTCAAAAATGTTTTGATTAGTGTTTCTGCTGAAGGTAAAAAAACATGTACAGCAAGGGAATTGACACACCTCCAGAGACTTCCCGTAAAGTATACATTTTTGAAATGTTTTGACATTTTACCTATGCATTTGAACCTAGGGAAAACTTAATGTCCCTCCTGATTTGACAATTCTTAGCACACAATTCTTAAAAAGTAACATGTTAAACCTAATTATTTTTAAAAAGGCCCTCTTTTGTTTTATAAAATGAAGTAAAAAACTTTTGTATTTTCCTGGGGTTCTCTGGGAAATCTCAAAGGTAGTTTAGATGGATTTCTTTTTTTAACTGTATGACCTGATTTTAAAAGGGCAAAACCAAGAGCTTGTCAGGGCAGAGTTGGAACATTTGATTAGTGTAGGATCATTGGTGAATGAGAAACAATAGTTGGTTACCAGTTTAACTGAAGTGACAAGAGAGCATTTAAAAATAAATGTAGATAGTTGGAAAAAAGATGGCAGCATGGGAAGTGAGGCAGAAATCTCCTCCCCAAACCACATATAATATGAAAATACAGCAAATAACAACTAATCCTAAAGGAGGAACCAGAAATAATATTTCACCAGCCAGTCTACATCTGGGAAAAGAGAACATCTCACAGAAAAGGATAAAGTAACAAAGCTGCAGCCCAGTGAGACCTGACCACTCCCTCACTGAGGTTCACTGGCAGGAGGAAGAGAAACAGAGTGGGGAGGGAGTAGAAGCCCAGAACTGCTAAATACCCAGCCCTGGAGATCTACTCTGGGAGCACAAACACATTGCATGGTGCTCTGGGGATTAGAGGGTTGAAAAGTAAAGTCAGAGACTGAGATTCCAGCTGCATGTGGAGAACAGGTTCCCACAACCAGCTGCTCTGGGACAAAAGAAAGGCAGGAGCTTTGAAAGACTTCCCAACAGTGAGAGGGCTGCTGAAGGGGCAAGGATTACATAGAGCTTACTGCTCAGGAGAAAGAACAGGTGTACAAAATCATCCTGGCACACTCAACCCAGCAGGTTGGGAACTTTCAGGAGCTGCAGGCACTCCATGCATCTGACTGGCAACGCAGCCCCAAGGACACCCACCGCAATAAGCAGCCTGCCGCTCCTTCCTCCCTTCCAGCACCTGTGTGCAAACCTGCAGCCCCCACCATTGTGCCAGGCCGGCTGGAGGGCAGCCCTGCCTGTGCACCTTAAGGGCTTAACACAGAGGCTAGTTCCTGTATGTGACTCATTGACCTTGACAGCGGAGGCAGGCCTTGTGGCTGGGAAGCAGCAAAGAGCTCTCTTCTTTGGGTAGTCAATGGCATTGCTTACCTGTGACCCCCGCCATCGCTCAAGGATTATGAAAGGGCAGAAGAACCTTGTTCAATCCAAACCCCCTTAAACGCCAGAAAGAGGACTCAGTGAAACTGAAATAACTAATCTTCCTGAAAAAGAATTCAAAATAAAAGTCATAAGCATGCTAATGGAGCTACAGAAAAATATTCAAGATCTAAGGAATGAATTCAAGACTGAGATAGACACATTGAAAAATAAAGTAGCTTAAATGAAACATACAATGGAGGGATTTAAAAGCAGATTAGGTGAGGTAGAGGAGATGGTAAATGGAATAGAAATTAGAGAAAAGGAATACAAAGAAGCAGAGGAAGAGAGAGAAAAAAGGATCTCTAGGAATGAAAGAATATTAAGAGAACTGTGTGACCAAGCCAAACAGGACAATATTTGCATTATAGGGGTATCTAAAGAAGAGAGAGAAAAAGGGATAGAAAGTGTCTTTGAAGAACTAATTGCTGAAAACTTCCCCAATCTGGGGAAGGAAATAGTCTCTCAGGCAATAGATCTCCCAACACAAGGGACCCAAGGAAGACAACACCAAGACATATAATAATTAAAATGGCAAAGATCAAGGATAAGGGCAGACTTTTAAAAGCAGCCAGAGAGTGAAATAAGATGACATACAAAGGAAAACCCATCAGGCTATTGTCACACTCCTCAGCAGAAACCTTACAGGCCAGAAGGGAGTGGCATTATATATTGAATGCAATGAAACAGAAGGACCTCAAACCACGAATACGGTATCCAGCAAGATTATCATTTAAATTTTAAGGAGGGATTAAACAATCCCCAGATAAGCAAAAGTTGAGGGAATTTACCTCTTACAAATCATCTCTACAGTGTATTTTAAAGGGACTGCTCTAGATGTGCTCCTAAGCCTAAATAGCTGTCACTAGAGAAAATAAGACCACAGTAAAGGAAGTAGACCAATTAATTGCTAACCAAATGCAAAATTAAATCAGCTACCCAAAAAGTCAGTCAACGGATACACAATATGACACCTACCATATAAAGAGTGGAGAAGAAAGAAAAATAAAGGAAAAACAAATCTTCAGACTGTGTTTACAGTAGTGTAATAAGCAAGTTAAGTTAGGCTTTAGATAAGAAATAAGCTGCCCTTGAACCTTTGGTAACCACAAATCCAGCCCGCAATGGCAAAAAGTACATATCTATCAATAATCACCCTAAATGTAAATTGTCTGAATGCACCAATCAAAAGACATGGAGTGACAGAATAGATAAAAAAGCAAGACTTGGACCCTTGTGAAAAAGGTGGCGGCATGAGTGGTGAGACAGAGACCTCCTCCAAAAACCACATGTAATACAAAAATATAATTAATACAACTAATCCTGAAAGAGAACAGTAAAGAAAGCTGCACCAGACTGCATACACCTGGAGAAAAGAGCAGACCTCATGGAACAGGGTAACGTACCAAAGCTGTAACCCAGCGGGGCCCAAGTCCTTACCCCATCCCAGCTCACCGGTGGAAGGAAGAGAAACAGAGCAGGGAGGGAGTGGAGGCCTGGAACTGATGAACACCTAGCCCTGGAGATCTGCTCTGGGAGCATGAAGCTACATTGCATGGTGCTCTGCTGATTTAGTGGGGTTGGAAAGCTAAGAAAGGCAGAATACCTGGAGAGACAGAGATTCCAGCTGCTTGTGGAAAACAGGGATTCATATCTGACTGCTCTGGGTGGGCAGTCTGAGAGACTTCCTGAAAGTGAGAGGGCTGCTAAAGGGGCAAGGATTGCACAGAGCTTACTACTCAGGAGAAAGGACAGGTAGACATAATTGTCCAGGTGCACTCTGCTCAGCAGGTTGGGAGCTTAAATGATCTTCAAGCACTCCATCCCCCTGGCTGGCTACGCAGCTCCAAGGCCCCTCACCATGACAAGCAGCCTGCTGTGTCTTCCTTCTGGCTAACCTGCACCTGGCTCAGGCTTGCCAACGGACAACCCCTGCCTGCCCTGGCGTCAGGTCAGCCAGAGGGAAGCCCCACCTACAGCAGCTACCAACACAAAGCATAGAGGCTTACACCTGTGTGTTCGACCCACTGGTACTGGCAGTGGAGACAGGCGTAGCAGCCGGGAAGCAGGAAACAGCTCTTTCCTCCCCCCAGGCACCAACACCGCACCCCTGCGACCCCCGACATTGCTCCAGAGGCTGATCAGCTCCAGAGAGTACAGCTTCTGGGCAGTAGAGGGCACCACAGACAAATTATGACACGTTAAAGAAACCTGGTTCAAAGCGAAATTATGAATACACCTGAGAAAGATTCAAATGAAATTGACCTTATGAATCCTCCTGAAAGATATTTCAAAATAAAATTCATTAACATGCTGTTGGAGGTATAGAAAGTATTCCAGATCTCAGGAATGAATTTAGGATGGTGATCCAATCACTGAAGAACACAATGGAGGGTATTAAAAGCAGATTAGATACAGTGGAGGAGATGGTAAATGAAATAGAATTAGAGAGCAAGAATACAAAGAAGCTGAGGCACAGAGAGAATAAAGTATCTCTAAGAATGAAAGAATACTGAGAGAACTATGTGACCAATTCAAACGGAACAATATTCATATTATAGAGGTACCAGAAGAAGAAGAGAGAGAAAAAGAGAAAGTGTCTTTGAGTAGGTAATTTCTGAAAAATTCCCTAATCTGGGGAAGGAGATAGTTTCTCAGGCCATAGAGGTGCACAGATCTCCCAACACAAGGGACCCAAGGAAGACAACAGCAAGACATAATAATTAAAATGGCAAAGATCAAGGATAAGGACAGATTATTAAAAGCAGCCAGAGAGTGAAATAATATCACATACAAAGGAAAACCTATCAGGCTTTCATCAGACTTCTCAGCAGAAACCTTACAGGCCTGAAGGGAGTGGCATGATATATTTAATGCAATGAAGCAGAAGGGCCTCCAACCAAATACATTATCCAACAAGATTGTCATTTAAATTTGAAGGAGGGATTAGACAATCTCCAGATAAGTAAAATCTGAGAGAATTTACTTCCCACAAATCATCTCTACAGTGTGTTTTGAAGGGACTGCTTCTCGTGTTCCTAGGTTAAATAGCTGTCATAAAAAGGGATAGACAAAGAGTACAGAGTATGATACCTAATATATAAAGAATGGAGGGGGAAAAAAAGAACCTTTAGATTGTGTTTGTAATGGCATAGTAAGTGAGTTAAGTTAGACTCTTAGATAATAAGGAAGTTACCCTTGAACCTTTGGTAACCACGAATTTAAAGCCTGCAATGGCAATAAGTACATACCTGTCGATAACCACCCTAAATGTAAGTGGTCTGAACGCACCAATCAAAAGACATAGAATCACTGAACAGATAAAAAAACAAGACCCATCTGTAGGCTGTTTACAAGAGACTCACTTCAAACCCGTCATACACAGACTAAAAGTAAAGGATTCGAAAAAATATATTTCATGAAAATAATAGGGAGAAAAAAGCAGGTGTTGCAGTACTTGTATCAGACAAAATAGACTTCAAAACAAAGTAAGTCACAAGAGACAAGCATATTACATAATGATAAAGGGGTCAATCCAACAAGAGGATATAACCATTATAAATATTTATGCATCCAACACAGGAGCACCTACATATGTGAAGCAAATACTAACAGAATTAAAAGGGGAAATAGAATGCAATGCATTCATTCTAGGAGACTTCAACACTCCACTCACTCCAAAGGACAGATAACCACACAGAAAATGAGGAGACAGAGGCATTGAACAACACATTAGAACAGATGGACCTAACAGACATCTCAGAACTCTCCACCCAAAAGCAATAGGATACACATTCTTTTCAAGTGCACATGGAATATTTTCCAAAATAGACCACATACATACTAGGCCACAAAAGAGCCTCAGTAAATTAAAAATGATTGAAATTGTACCAACCACCTTCTCAGATCACAAGGGTATAAAAGTAGAAATAAATTGTACAAAGAAAACAAAAAGGCTCACAAACACATGGAGGCTTAACAACATGCTCCTAAATAATCAATGGATTATGACCAAATTAAAACAGATTAAGCAATATATGGAGACAAATGAAAACAACAGCACAATGCCCCAACTTCTGTGAGATGTAGCAAAGGTAGTTCTAAGAGGGAAGTATATAGCAATCCAGGCCTACCTCAGGAAAGAAGAACAATCCCAAGTGAACAGTCTAAACTCACAATTAACAAAACCAGAAAAAGAAGAACAAATGAGGCCCAAAGTCAGTAGAAGGATGGACATAATAAAGATTAGAGCAGAAATAAATAAAATAGAGAAGAATAAAACAACAGAAAGAACTGATGAAAGCAGGAGCTGGTTCTTTGAGAAAATAAACAAAATAGATAAACCCCTAGCCAGACTTATTAAGAAAAAAGAGAATCTACACACATGAACACCATCAAAATTGAAAAATGAAAAATCACAATGGACACCACAGAAATACAAAGAATTATTAGAGAATACTGTGAAAATCCAAATGCTAACAAACTGGATGACCTAAAAGAAATGGACAACTTTCTAGTAAAATAAAACCTTCCAAGACTGACCCAAGAAGAAACAGAAAATTTAAACAGAGCAATTATCAGCAATGAAATCAAATCAGTAATCAAAAAACTACCCAAGAACAAAACTCCTGGACCAGATGGATTCACTGCTGAATTTTATCAGCATTTAGAGAAGACATAATACCCATTCTCCTTAAAGTTTTCCAAAAAAAAGAAGAGGAGGGAATACTTCCAAACTCATCCAATGAGGCCAGGATCACTCTAACAGCAAAACCAGAGAGACACCACAAAAAAAGAAAATTACAGGCCAATATCCCTGATGAACATAGATGCAAAAATACTCAACAAAATATTAGCAAATCAAATTAAAAAATACATCAAAAAGATCATTCACCATAATCAATGAGGATCTATTCCAGTGATGCAAGAATGGATGGTACAATATTCAAAAATCCATCAACATCTTCCACTACATCGACAAAAAGGACAAAAATCACATGATCATCTCCATAGATGCTGAAAAATCATTTGACAAAACTCAACATCCATTCATGATAAAAACTCTCAACAAAATGGGTATACAGGGCAAGTACCTCAACATAATATAGGCCATATATGACAGACCCACAGCCAATGTCATACTTAACAATGAAACACTGAAAGCTTTTCCTCTAAGATGGAACAAGACAAGGATGCCCACTCTCCCAAATTTTATTTGACATAGTACTGGAGGTTATAGCCACAGCAATCAGACAACACAAAGAAATAAAAGACATCCAGATTGGCAAGGAACAAGTTAAACTACCACTGTTTGCAGATGATATGATACTGTATATAAAAAAACCCTAAAGAATCCACTCCAAAACTACTAGATCTAATACCTGAATTCAGCAAAGTTGCAGGATGCAAAGCTAATACACAGAAATCTGTTGCATTCCTACACACTAACAATGAACTAGCAGAAAGAGAAATCAGGAAAAGAATAAAATATCTAGGAATAAACCTAACCAAGGAAGTGAAAGATTTATACCCTGAAAACTACAAGACACTCGAGAGAAATTAAAGAGGACACTAATAAATGGAAATACATCCCATGCTCATGGGTAGAAGAATTAATATTGTCAAAATGGCCATCCTGCCTAAAGCAATTTAGGATTTAATGCAATCCCTATCAAAATGCCAACAGCATTCTTTAACGAACTAGAATAAATACTTTTGAAATTCATATGGAACCAACAAAAGATCCTGAATAGCCAAAGCAATCCTTAGAAGGAAGAATAAAGCCAGGGGGATTACACTCCCCAACTTCAAGCTCTACTAAAAAGCCACAGTAATCAAGACAATTTGGTACTGGCACAAGAACAGACCCATAGATCAATGTAACAGAATAGAAAGCCCAGATATAAACTCAAGCATATATGGTCAATTAATATATGATAGAGGAGCCATGGATATATAATGGGGTAATGACAGCCTCTTCAACAACTGGTGTTGGCAAAACTGGGCAGCTACATGTGAGAGAATGAAATTGGATTACTGTATAACTCTATAACCAAAAGTAAACTTGAAATGGTTCAACGACCTGAATATAATTCAGGAAACCATGAAACTCTTAGAAGAAAACATAGGCAAAACTCTCTTGAATATAAATATGAGCATTTTTTCATGAACATATTTCCTCAGGCAAGGGAAACAAACAAAAATGAACAAGTGGGATTATATCAAAATATAAAGCTTCTGTGCAGCAAAGGACACCATCAGTAGAACAAAAAGGTGTTCTACAGTATGGGAGAATATATTCATAAGTGACATATCCAATAATGGGTTGACATCCAAAACATATAAAGAGCTCAAGCACCTCAACAAATAAAAAGCTAACAATCCGATTAAAAAATGGGCAGAAGAAATTCAGATGGCCAACGGGCACGTGAAAAGATGCTCCACATTGCTAATTATCAGGGAAATGCAAATTAAAACCACAATGAGATATCACCTCACACCAGTTAGGATGGCCAACATAGAAAAGACTTGGAACAAGAAATGCTGGCAAGGATGCGGAGAAAGGGGAACCCTCCTACACTGCTGGTGGGAATGTAAATTAGTTCAACCATTGTGGAAAGCAATATGGAGGTTCCTCAAAACACTAAAAATAGAAATACCATTTGATCCAGGAATTCCAATCCTAGGAATTTACCCTAAGAAAACAAGAACACAGATTCAGAAAGACATGTGTACCCCTATTTTATTGCTGCACTATTTATAATAGTCGAGGCATGCAAGCAACCTAAGTTTCCATCAGTAGATGAATGTATAAAGAGGAGATGCTACATATACACAATAGAATATTATTCAGCCACAAGATGAAAACAAATCCTACCATTTGCAACAATATGGATGGAGCTAGAGGGTATTATGCTCAGTGAAATAAGGCAAGTGGACAAAGACAGGTACCAAATGACTTCACTCATTTGTGGAGTGTAACAACAGAGCAAAACTGAAGGAACAAAACAGTGGCAGTCTCACGGAACCCACGATTGTACTAGTGGTTACCAATGGGAAAGGGGTTGTGGAGAGTGTGTGGAAAGGGAGGAAGAAGGGTATTAAGGGGGGGCATGGGGAAGGCATTATAGCACAGAGAAGACAAGTAGTGACTCTACAGTATCTTACTATGCTGATGGACAGTGACTATAATGGGGTATGTGGTGGTTACTTGACAATAGGGGGGTTGTAGAAACCACAGTGTTGCTCATGTGAAACCTTCATAATACTGTATATCAATGATACCTTAATAAAAATTAAAAATAAATGTACAAGGCAACATGATTGTAAAAATCCATAGCTCTTTCATAAATATGGCACTTTTTAAAAAATAATCAAAGTCATAATAAAGCCAACAGAAATTCTGCTATGGAGTTTGATTACAAGGAAGAGAAAGAATAACCTTTCGAGTAAAGACATTAATAGTACATCAAAAAGTAGTTCCATCCAATTTGAATTTCTCCAACATTTTAATACATTTCATAGCTTCTTTTAAGACTCATGTATTATAAATCAACACAAATAAAATTCAGTTACAATTTTTTCCTGTACTGTGTTTTTTTAATATTCTGGAGCAGACTGACACTTTAGGAAGGGTATTAAGACTCACCACAAATAAAATTCAGTTTCAATTTTGTCCTGTACTTTGTTTTTTTTAATATTCTGGAGCAGACTGACACTTTAGGAAAAAAGAAGTCTTCCCCAGGGTCCCTAATGTCCTCTGCAAGGGTCTCTGAGGTAAAACCGTTTTCATAATTAAACTAGGAATTACTTTTTTAACATATGATACATACTAATAAGTATTTAAATTTTTCTTGGTTTTAAGTTTTATTATGGTAAGTATCAATACATAACTGAAAATCTTTCACATAATTGAAACTCTTTGGGACTGTCAATTGTTTTTATTAAGGTATCATTGATATACACTCTTATGAAGGTTTCACATGAAAAACATTGTGGTTACTGCATTCACCCATATCAAGTCCCCCCATACCCAACTGAAGTCATTGTCCATCAGTGTAGTAAGATGCCACAGAGTCACTACTTGTTTTCTCTGTGCTACACTGTCTTCTCTGTGAACCCCCATACCTTGTGTACTATTCATAATACCCCTTAATCCCTTCTCCCTCTGTCCCCTCCACACCCTCCCCAACTGTAGAGGTCCAAGCCGCGGCCGAGGTCAGACCCCAGCCCTTCTAAGATGGCGCTCACATCCGGTAATGGCACATCCCACGCATCCGCTCTGCCAAGTAGGAGAATCCCCCTCCCAGACCTTATAAGTAGTTCCGTGCTCGTGCACACTGCATGATTTCCGCCCTGTCGCCAATAGAGTTAAAGGTCACGCATGCTCTCCCCTTTGATTGGTCTAGGAAACATATATATATAGCGGTAGTTAGTAGTAGGCAGAGGGAGAAGCCAGCAGAGGGAGAGGCCAGCAGAGGGAGAAGCCAGCAGAGGGAGAGGCCAGCAGAGGGAGAGGCCAGCAGAGGGAGAGGCCAGCAGAGGGAGAAGCCAGCAGAGGGAGAAGCCAGCAGAGGGAGAAGCCAGCAGAGGGAGAAGCCAGCAGAACCAGAAGCTAGCGAGCCAGCCTGCAGAGACGAGAGGAATAAGCTAGAGAGAAACTAAAAGAGCTCTAACTCATACTTGCCTGCGTGCAAGCTGCAATCTTTCTGTAACACCGCCTGTGAGAAGAAATTAAAGCTGATTGAAACCGAACCAGGTCTCCTGTGATCGCGTCGACTCGACCCACGGGAAGCGGGCGCGATACCCAACGCCTGCTCTTTTGTACTGCTAGTCCATTCTTGGAGTCCAAGTCTGCTGCTGTTTTGTTCCTTCAGTTTTTCCTCTGTTGTTACACTCCGCAAATGAGTGAAATTATTTGGTACTTGACTTCTTCTGCCTGGCATATTTCTGGAGGTTAGGATCTCCAGAACTATGTTGAATAAAAGTGGGGAGAGTGGGCATCCTTGTTCCCGATCTTAAAGGAAAAGCTTTCAGCTGCTTGCTGTTAAGTATGATGTTGGCTGTGGGTTTGTCACATAGGCCTTTATTATATTAAGGTACTTGCCCTGTATACCCACTTTGTTGAGAGTTTTTATCATTAATGGATGTTGAATTTTGTCGAATGCTTTTTCAGCATCTATGGAGATGATCATGTGATTTTTGTCCTTTTTGTTGATGTGTTTTATGATGGTGATGGATTTTCAAATATTGTACCATCCTTGCATCCCTGGAATAGATCCTTGTTGATCATGGTGGATGATCTTTTTGATGTATTTTTGAATTCGGTTTGCTAATATTTTTTTGAGTATTTTTGCATCTATGTTCATCAGGGATATTGGTCTGTAATTTTCTCTTTTTGTGGTATCTTTGTCTGGTTTTGGTATTAGAGTGATCCTGGCCTCACAGAATGAGTTTGGAAGTATTTAGTATTGTCAATTTTTAGAGTTTAATGGGCCACGGACCAAAATTTTGAGAGCCATCACTTTAGGGTAATATATTCTTTTTATCCTTGAAAAACCAAAGCATATACAGTTTACATTTCTCTGTCAATATCACTTACTCCTAATATAGTCTCTTATGTTAGTCACATGTTAATTGTAACTTTTAACCATAGTAACTTCTATTTCATAGTGAAAGCGGAAGTAGGAATGGACAATTGAGAGATGTCATATGTGAGCAATGTAGCTGACTACCAGAGCTCATGAACTTTTTGTACTATTGTCTATAGCACCTAGATCTTTTCACACTTTGTTGATATGTAAAAGTCTAAGTGTTAACATGGAAAATGAACATTTTTTACATGACTTAAAGATATTGCTTGTGAAAAATAAGCAAAAGGACATAATCTTAGGTTTAATGATTAATGTTTGAGAATTTTATCCTATATCTAGTAACATATTCAATATTGTCTACTGTTTTAAGGTATCTAAGGACCTTGGAAATTATCAGGATGACATTATGCAAAATACAAATACTGTTGAATAATGAATCAGTTTAGTTGAACACAGACTTATGTTTTCAAATTCTTAAACATTATGGAGAATATTAGTTTGCGTGGCAAACCTCTATAGATTAAGAAAAACATACCTGAGTAAAATAAATGTATTATACTTAGCACTGTTACATCAAGAAAAGACATGGGTGTTTTATAAAACCAAAGTTATTGAATTAGTCTTGTGTTTACCAAAGATTTTTGTTATGTGAACTTGGAATATTAAATGTTTCTGGTTTACTTACTGTAGAAAAAAATTTTTTTAAGTTTAATACAGTTAAAGTATTAGAAATCCAATTTATTTTCTGGGAATTTTAGGATTGTTTATCTCTTTATATTATTTATTTTATTTCTATAAACCAATCAGAATTAATTTGAGACCTTTAATTTAAGAGACTTTATTCTAAGGGGCTTTAAGAGACTTTATAACTTATGTTGTTAATACTTTCACAGGCTATTAACATCATGATTATACATAGTGATAAAGCTCTCTGAATTACAAACACATAGTTTATAGCTTCAGTTCTATCATTTCAGCCACAAGTCAAGACTGAGCACAGAAATATAAACAAATACAATCTAGCTACCAAAGCTAGAATTCTTTTTAGATTCTTAATTGATTTAGCTCACCATGGATTAATAGACAAAGATTAACAAAGTGGATTCTCTATCATTTCTTATGGGTAATTATAATTCATTAATCCATTTACAGAGATCTCCACAAATCATAAAACTTCTTTTCAATTATTGCTAATAATTGTCCAAACTACAACAAATTCAAAATCAGTAAAGAAGAAAAAAGTAGAGTCAGCAGAGTTAAATTTTTATTGCCACTTGGATTCACAGTGGGAACCAAGATGAGATCAGGGCTTAAGCTGCTCATAGGGTTATGTATCTGATTCTAGCAGATCAATTTTGGCATTGGGAATCTTTTTTGAATGAGCTCCAAAAGGTTGCAAGATAATTTTTGATAAAGAAAATCATTAATAAATGACTATGTCTCAAAAATTTAACACATTACTGTAGGATCAGAGGTCCTTTTGATTTCTCTTACTGGTTTCCTAATAGATATCTGAGACTTAATTAAATATCACCTCTAAGCTTTTCTTTCTTGCAATCCTATCTCAGTTAATGTTAGTTCCATTTCTCCAGTAGCTCAGACACAAAATCATGAAGTTATCCTTGATTTCTTTCTAACTGCACATCTGATCTCTTAGCAAAATCATCTTGGTTCTACCATCAAAATATACTCAGAATCCATTAGCTGTTCAGTTATAAAAAAAAAAAAAGATCAGATCTTTTTCATTTCTTTGCTCAAAACCCAGTGGCTTCTCAAAGTAATGAAGTTCTTTCATTGGCCTTCAGAGCCCTCCCATGCTCACCCTACTCCAGCCAGACTTTGCTCATAACTATTCTTCACACTTACCAGGCACACTTCTGCCTCATGGCCTTTTTACTTGCTGTAGAATGTAAAAGAATCTGCATTCTTTGTACTGCCAGGAATGTAGAGGCCACATGAAAGCCTCTTTTTTGTTTTGTTCTCTTTTGGGGTTCTTTGAGCACACCAAACACACATCTGACTCAGAGCCTTTATATTTGTTCTTCCCTCTGCCCTTTCCTCAGATAAATGAATAGCTCACTCTTGTTTTATTCATGTCTCATATGTCATCTAATTAGAGAAGCTGTATTTAAATAACCTTCTTGGGGACCTCTATCATGTTGTTTTTTCCCCCCTTTTAGACTTAATGCATAATACCTGTTTGTCTCCCCAGGATGAGAGCAGGGGCTTTGTTTTATTGCTGTAATTTCTAACACCTAGAATAGTGACTGACTAAATATTTGTTAAATAAATGAAGTCAGCTGATAGAGACTTGGGGGAGAGGGATTACGAACAGTAATACACTCTTCGTTACATAAATTACAATCTTCCCTCTCAACATTTTATTTATTTATTTATTTATTTGTGTATTTATTTTATTTATTAAGGTATCATTGATATACACTCTTATGAAGGTTTCACAAGAAAAGCAATGTGGTTATTACATTCACCCTTATTATCAAGTCCCACCCCCCATACCCCATTGCAGTCACTGTCCATCAGTGTAGTAAGATGCCAGAGTATCTATTTGTCATCTCTGAGCTACGCTGTCTTCCCTGTGACCCCACACACACCATGTGAACCAATCATAATACCCCACAATCCCCTTCTCCCTCCTTCCCCACCCCTCCCCTTTGGTAACCACTAGTCCCTTCTTGGAGTCTGTGAGTCTGCTGCAATTTTGTTCCTTCAGTTTTGCTTCACTGTTATACTCCATAAATGAGGGAAATCCTTTGGTACTTGTCTTTCTCTGCCTGACTTATTTCACTGAGCATAATACCCTCTAGCTCCATCCATGTTGTTGCAAATGGTAGGATTTGTTTCTTATGGCTGAATAATATTCCATTGTGTATATGTACCACCTCTTCTTTATCCGTTCATCTACTTATGGACGATTAAGTTCCTTCCATATCTTGGCTATTGCAGATAGTGCTGAGGTAAACATAGGGGTGCATATATCTTTTTGAATTGGAGAAGTTGTTTGCTTTGGGTAAATTCCTAGGAGTGGAATTCCTTGGTCAAATGGTATTTCTATTTTTAGTTTTTTTGAGGAACCTCCATATTGCTTTCCACAATAGTTAACTAGCTTACATTCCTAACAGCAGTGTAGGAGGGTTCCTGTTTCTCTATCCTCGCCAGCATTTGTTGTTTTCTATGTCTTTCTTTCGCCTAGTCTTTTCTATGTTGGCCATCCTAACTGGTGTGAGGTGACATCTCATTGTGGTTTTAATTTGCATTTCCCTGATTAATTAGTGATGTGGCGCATCTTTTCATATGCCTGTTGGCCATCTGAATTTCTTCTTTGGAGAAGTGTCTGTTCATATCCTGCATACATTTTTTAATAGGGTATTTGCTTTTTTGGGTGTTGAGGCATGTGAGTTCATTATATATTTCGGATGTTAACCCATTGTTGGATATTTCATTTACAAATATATTCTCCCATACATTTCCCCATTGTATATCCATGGCTCCTTTATCGTATATTAATTGACCATATATGCTTGTGTTTATATCTGGGCTCTCTGTTGTGTTCTATTGGTCTGTGGGTCTGTTCTTGTGCCTGTACCACATTGTCTTGATTACTGTGGCTTTATAGTAGCTATCTCTAACATTTTATAGGGAAATTTCTTGTGTAGAAAAATCTCTCACTTATGCTTGAATTTCTGTTAATTAAATACTAAGCTAACAAATAAATGTTCTTTGATGTTTAAGACCAGTTATTTCATTTTCTTTATATATGAGATCCTTTGGGGATAAAGGGGTTTTTGAAATGAAAAATAATGTTGGAACATGGAATATTGTAGGGTTTATCAGCCCTGTTTGAATGTCAGTATTATAACTACCTTGGGCAAAAAAAGCATGAAAGATTGGCTTATCTTGGGAGGTAAACAAAGGCATTTGTTTATAGAGAGGGAAATAAAGGGCCTGAGAAGAATTTGGAATCACTAAGAGCTGGCAGGTAGATATCATTTATCCTTACCTAAGTCTCTTCTTTCTAATGTTGTATGGGGAAGATAAAGGGCAAGTTAATTTTTTGTCCCTAAAGTAGGAGGACAGTCCTTGCCTTTTTATCTTTCATTCATTCAGGAAATAGTTGAGTTCCTATTAGCTAACAGGCTGGGTCAGAGTGCTGGGAGTACAGTGGTAGATGAGCTTGTTTCCTACTGAGCGGACCCCACCTTTTTATCCATTTCCTGATTTTGTAGTTCGAGTGTTAATCATTGTTTCATTGTCTTGTAGGTGATGAAAGAACCATGGTTTTTGTTGAAACTAAGAAGAAAGCAGATTTTATTGCCACTTTTCTTTGTCAAGAGAAAATACCAACAACAAGTATTCATGGGTAAGTAGATTTCCTAGTAGGGAGGTGACTTCTATTTGTCATTTGTTAAAAAGCATCAGTATATATAACTAATATGACATAATCCTAGGATTAGGGTTCAGAATTTTCAAGATCTAAACTTGCTCTTCATCTTCATTTTAAGTTTCTGTAAGAACTAAATGGTGGGAACGAATGGGGGCAAGTTCTTAGACTCATTATGAGGAGTGATACCTTCTCAGCAGATCTCACTTAACACCCTCTTGTCCTCACATCTAAATTTTTCCTTTGCTCAATCTTATCTTTCTGTTTCCTGACATTTTTGTATTGGCATGCTTAAAAATGTCATATTAACACAACTTTATTGACACTTTACTAATGGATCTAAGACAATCAGTGAACAGGTAGAAGTTTGAGATTAATACTTTAAAAAAAGCCTCTATTTGTGAAGCGTTCTAATCATGAAGTATATATTTTTTTGTTAAGACTAGAAAGAGATTATTAATAGGTAAGCTTTGATGTTTGTCATACATTAGTTTGCATTTTGGCTGTCTGTATTACCTGTATGGAGATAATTAATCCACTCTCAGAGTATTGTTCTGAGAATTAAATAAAATGGCTTGAAAGGAATTAATACCTGACATTGAAAGGAATTAATATAATACCTGACATATAAGAGATAGACATTAATATGAAATGATGCTGTTCTTACTATTATTAAAAAGAAATTAATGTGAACTTTAATGGTTCTCTTTAGTAATTTTTTCAATTGCTGTCCATATGCATGGTTTCTTTTCTTTCTAGTGACCGGGAGCAGCGAGAAAGAGAGCAGGCTCTAGGGGATTTTCGCTGTGGAAAGTGCCCAGTTCTTGTTGCTACCTCAGTAGCAGCCAGAGGGCTGGATATTGAAAATGTTCAACATGTTATCAATTTTGATCTTCCTTCTACCATTGATGAATATGTTCATCGAATTGGACGTACTGGTCGTTGTGGAAATATTGGCAGAGCTATTTCCTTTTTTGATCCTGAATCAGATAACCATTTAGCACAGCCTCTGGTGAAAGTATTGTCAGATGTAAGTTCCAAATTTTTAAAACTGAAGTGATGGTGTTCCTTATCATTAAAAGTAGACATTTTATATATACATATATTCAGGAAAAGAAAACTGTTCAATCTTTGAGATTTTATTAAGCATGTGGTATATGAAGTCAATTTTTTTTTAAGGCTCAACAAGATGTTCCTGCATGGTTGGAAGAAATTGCCTTTAGTACACATGTTCCTGGCTCCAGTGGTAGTACAAGAGGAAATGTGTTTGCATCAGTTGATACTAGAAAGGTTAGTTGAGGGGAAAAATTCAAAACTTGGCTTACAGTTTCTCTTTGTGAATGTTGTACTTAATAATGTGAAGTAACTAAACATCCAATAATTTCAGTCATTATTTTCAGACCTAGAAGATTACTTTAGTATTTCTGAAATTCTGTATACTATATATTTTTGGTCTTAAAGGTGAGGAATTAACTTTGAAATTTATGCTCAAATATCTTCTTTTCCTAGGTTTGCTGGCATTTTAAATTCTGATTAGGGATCTTACAAATTTTCTGTAGGAATTCTTTAGTTTTGGAATTCTGACTATATTATTAATTAAGATAAAAGACTTGAGATAATGAATTACAGATCTTATGTGTCAGTTTATAGGCATCACCACTTTTATACAGAAATAATGGGCATATTAGTCATTGAATATTTATGCTTAATCACTGAAGTGTAGAGCTTTTAAGTTTTTTTACTTGTCAAAACTATTGGATTAAAAAAGTTTTTTCTTGAAATATTTTGTGTACAGTTCAGACCTCCAAGGTTATATGGGCCTTTTTTCAGATGGATTGAATTTAGTGAGAAGAACGTTTTACATATATGTATATATATTTGGGGAAAACATGGTAGAAAGCTTGAGTCCCTGCTCTCTGGGCATTGTAATTTTAGAGATGTCATAAAATTAAATGTTTCCTTCTTCCTTTTTTTTCTTAAGAATTACAAGGGCAAGAGCGCTTTCTACACAACAGGGTTTTCTTCTTTACAAGCTCCCGATCCAGTAGATGATGAGTCATGGGATTAAAGCTGAAACAGCCTTCAAGTTTGTGGTACAGTTTTGATGCAGAGAAGACAATAGTTTTGATTTTTGAGCTTTTAACAGAAATGTGAAACCTGACACTTGTATCTCTTGTCCTTCTGTTCTTACTCCCACCCTTAAAAAAATATATATCCTGACTAGTTATGTGAAATGCTGAAAGTTACAGTGTTGCAGTTACTGATATAAATGGTATTGCCTGGAAAGGTTAAAGCATTATAGATGTCTTGCTTATTTCTAGTGTATTCTTCAGAGGTTTTAGACATGTTTCATGTCTAAATGCTAAGTCTTAGTATAGTGTTTATGGATCCTATTACAAGCAATAGCATGGTTAAAAATTATTAGGTCTCATTTTTACTTAAAAGGAAACCTTACAGTGTGTCACTAAAATATGGTAACATGATTTTCATGAAGCAGTGAAAGACACAAGCCTGTTAAGACAATTTTGATTCTAGATCATCCGATATGTGATAAAAGTGGTTAAATGTTTGCTATGTGAGCTCTGTACTCAATGATATAACAAATGTCTGTTTTTATAATATGTAAACTTTCCTTGAAAATAAAGGATGAAACATTTTTCCCCTTAAGTTTTCCAGTAGCACTTTTAATTATTCTTTGTTACATATCATAGTTCATTATTTTAAATTTTGTTGAGTTGGGAGACCAATGAAGTGAACAAAAAGTCTAAACATAAATATTATGGTATAATGTACATTAATACATATATTAAATAATGAAGATCATTCTTTAAACTCAAGCTATTATCAATAAGAAACAATGCTGCTCACTTTTGCCATAATATGTCATATTTTAAGATTAATGAAGAATCTTTTTTTCATTTACCATTACATATCTTCAACTTAACGTATTTATTAGAATGTGAGAAGTTCTTAAGTCAGTAAATGAGTGAACCAAAACACTAAGACATAAAACAAGTGAGGTGTAAATTTTGGGGAGACAAAAAATGATCAGTGTTATATATATGTCAGTGTTCACTTAAAAAAAAATTCAAAAGCAACATGTCCCCAACATATATCTTATTATAGGAATTTGCTTAATAAATGAAACATCACATATGAAAAGATGTTGTTAGGATTAGTTAGATAACCTACCCCATGCTATATTCAAAATTCTGTGTGAATTATAAAAATTTAAAACTATAAAAAACATTAAATATTAAGCCTTTGAAATCTGATGTTAAGTTGACTTTAAACTTAAAGATCAGAAATCATGAAGGAAATGAACAAATTTGATCACAAAAGGATTTAGTTGCTTTTATCAAAAGTGAATAGCAGATGAGGAATAATACCACTGTCACTACAATGGACTATCAGTGTGTAGTTCTTTATATGTGTATTTGTAGGATAGCAATAGGTGAATGCTTAAAGAACAGACAGACAATTCAAAAAGGGAAGTTCAGCTAATAAAAATATGGGAAATACTTAACTTGATCTCCATAAACTCATTTTTGGGAAAGGCTGAATGAAGGTGTTTGTCTATATGCTCCTCCATTGGACATTTCTGTCTTTTTTTTTTTGTTTTTCTTCATATCCTCAAAGAGCAGCTTGGTTATAGCTGGCCTGATTGCTCTTAAAGTATTTTTGAATTTGATTTGTCAAATTATCTTAATAGCATTACTGAATCAAATGTAAAAAGGGAAAGGTAATGATACATAATCCTATCATTACAAGCCAACCATAAATGTCCCTATGTTCATTTACCTCATTTCTAGGTATAGATATGAATGATTTGTAAAATCATCAAAGTAAGAGATACACATATGATTTCTGTTGTACATCCCACACTCAACTGCCTTTAACTGTTTCTGTTGGCTGCCATCACGTATTTTATTTTTGTCTCACCAAGTTTAGACTGCTTTTGACTTTATGTACTATAGGTAAGGATTTAACTCACCTCACTTTTAGTTGCTCTGTAACTAAGTAATCTAGTTGGAAGTATGTTTTGTGAGATGATAAAGGCACCTTTCTCCTTCCTTCTGTTACTGATTTTCATATTGCAACTTCTACAAAGTTAACATTTTCATTCTATTTTATAAAGTCTCCCTGGTTATATTGCAACTTCTGTACAAAGTTAACATTTTCATTCTATTTCATAAAGTCCAGTTATATCAATTCTAAAATTGATAATCAGTAGTAGGGTTTACATTATGTAAATATTGCTTGCTAAATGGGCCAATTAACACATTCTGATTGCCTTTACTGTTTTTCCAATTTTATGACCTCTTTGTTTCCAGGGAGAATTATGTATGTTGGGATCAAATGAAAATCGATCAAAACTATTCTGTATGCCAATTTGCTTTAAACTTGGATCATATTCTTTTAGCCATTTGTTCACCCTATAGTTTTCTTTTCTTTTCTTTCTTTCTTTCTTTCTTTCTTTCTTTCTTTCTTTCTTTCTTTCTTTCTTTCTTTCTTTCTTTCTTTCTTTCTTTCTTTCTTTCTTTCTTTCTTTCTTTCTTTCTTTCTCTCTCTCTCTCTCTCTCTCTCTCTCTCTCTCTCTCTCTCTCTCTCTTTCTTTCTTTTTCTTTCTTTCTTTCTTTCTTTCTTTCTCTTTCTTTTTTTTTTTTTCTGTAAGAATAAACATGCCCTTTCACCATATTATTACATTACTAGATTCAAAGTTAGTATTCTCTGGAAGCATGATCTCAAAAGATATTGGTGTTCTGAAAAATTGAGTGGGCCTTTTAATTCAGGCTAGTACTTGGTGTGTTTTGCAGATCATCCTTTTCTGGTCCTGGAGGTGTTATATATTATTTCTTGGATAATTTTTTCCAAGTTTTCTCTGTTCTTTTTTTATGGAACTTCTAATAGATGCTAGAACTGCAGATTTCCATATCTCATGTCTCATGTTTTTCATCTTTTTGCTTGTTATGTCCTGGAGGGATTTTTACTGTCTTTCATTGTTTGATTTTTTAAGCAGTTTTTTGTTTCCAAGAGCTGTCTTATTTTCTTTTTTTCCAAATGTTGCTTAATAGTGAAATTTCTGCTTTTTAATCCCTGGAATTTCACCTAAGGAATCATTTTTTACATTAAGCATTTGTTTTCCTGCTGCTTAGCATCAAAAATCTTAAGCCTTCATGAGTCTGCTTTCAAGTTGTTTGTATATTGAATGCTAGCTTTAGTAAAATTCAGCCATCTGTCCTATTTTTGTACCCTCCCCACAGCCCCTGCCTGGTGCCTTTTCCTCTCTCAAATGTTCATCAAGAACTGTTGTCAGGAGAAGGCATGTATAGGTTGAGATTCAGTATGTAATAAAGCTTAGCTTTTCTTCCCTTGAATCCTTGGCGTTTTAATGGGTCTGACGTAAGCCAAAGTCTGAAGCTCAAAATGTGGACTGTCAAGCATCAGCTAGACATGTGAGGGTTTGGGTCTAGTGATGTAGAAGTGAATGAAGGTGAGAAGTGGTCCTGATTTCACATAGGGTAGATGACCTGCCTACTCCATGTGTCCCTACAGTCTTGGTTAGAGTACAGTAGTAATGGTTTTTTTTATTTAATTGTTACACATTGATTTTAACATTTCTATGTAGGGTGGCAGCAGTGGTCAGAAATTCACCCCCTCCACCTTACCTTAGCTTTACACTTGAGCAGTTTGTAGAGTTGTCTTTCTATTGATCCCCTCATCTGGGAAAAGACAGCTTTTCATTTTGCTTGGCTTGTATGCCTTCATAGATTTTTAAATATGTTGAAAATGGGGTACCCATGTAATCCTGAAGGCATCTTCTGAGGGCCCATTAAAACTTCAGCCTCTTGCCAGCATTCAGGATGCTGTGGTGGGCAGAAGCTGCTTATGCTCTCGTTGGCTTTAGGTGCCCCCATTACGCCCCACGCCCAGCTGCGTACCTAGTACCTCTTTGTAAGAGGTTGTCCACAATGGACTCACATTTTGCCCAGAGGCGCTGACGGTGAGGAAAGGCGTCTTTTACTTTTGATCAGCTGGGAGAGAACCGCGCCTCGGCAGACAGGCAGCTGCGCGCGGCTGGGGCCCCAGTGAAGCTGCGGGTGCTGGGAAGCGGCTTCCGCCTGCGTTCGGACTCGCGGAGGCGGCTCTGACGCGGTGGTCCTTCCTCTCCGCGACCTGGCAGC
The DNA here is from genome assembly GCF_040802235.1 of Manis javanica. Lineage (NCBI taxonomy): Eukaryota > Metazoa > Chordata > Mammalia > Pholidota > Manidae > Manis > Manis javanica. The sequence continues at coordinate 109,257,417 of NC_133156.1, read as the reverse complement.
GCTCGCTCGTGGCCGGGAAAGGACAGCTAGTGAGGGCTGGGACGGCGGGGCAGGGAGCCTTCCGCCAGGGCGGAACGGGAGGTTGGCAAAGCGCCCCGGTGCGCGGTGCGCCCGGGGCGGGCTAGCACTGAGAGACCCAAGTTCTTCATGCAATCTCGGGATTTATCCACCTCTGTAAAATCCTTCATTGACCCACCCAAAGGGCCCGGGAACCTCAGATAAAGACTCCCGCTCTAGAGACAGATGTGGTGGTGCCAGTGAGGAATTCCATGTCAGGAAGGACGGGTGGACAACCGGGATGCTGCGGACGTTGGAAATTCAAGTGAGCAGACGGTACTTCTCTCTGAATTTGGGAGCTGACGAGTCAGGTAAACTTCATTCTTTGAGTGATTGATTAATTGTTTTGCTGTGATTTATAGGATGACCGCCCGAATGTCGAAGGGCATTGGAATTTACATTTCTGTGGAGGATGTTGCACGGGAGAATTCCTTGAAAGACTTTTTAGTCTGTTTCAGTGTTTTCTACATTTAGTGTTTCACGTGTAACTAGAATTCTTTTTCCCCATTTAGGAAAAAAGCCCAACTTTTCCTCCCCTCTGAATATATGAACTTATTAATTATCCCAAAGTTTTGTATATGTCTATTTTAATTTTCATCTCAGTTTTGGGAGAGGAGTTACCCTGTAGGGAATTCCATTCTCAACAGAAATCAAAACACTTTAAAATATTTAAAAACTTTTACGTAGAGAGAAGAGCCGTTGTATAACAAGATGGGCATGACCCATCCTAATACACTGAATGTGGAGTGGCCTTAACATTGGCTTTATTTGTTGACTTGTGTAGTGCCTAGCCCTATCAATGATATGCTTTAGGTCTCAATACCTATATTTTGCTCATATATAAAAGGAAGACAGTACTGGACTTTTCTCCACGTTCATCTCCATCCCAGTGCATGCAATTAAAAGTATTTTTGAAGAGAGGCAGCCTTTGGAAGAATGCAGGGTAACAGCTGAATGCTGGTCCACTTGTATTTTGAATGCTCAAGTCTTATTTTAGGGTTGCATTAGCTGCTTTATCAATGTTAGATAGTTGAGAAACAAGATAGAGATCATATTTGGAACTGCAGTAACTGGGTCTCATAAGTATCACATGGGCAAGAGTGATGCTTGTTAATTGACGATTTTGGCATCTTACTATATACCTCAACTATCAGTTGTCTATCAATTTTAGGATGTTCCACCACCGGAGGTTTATTCAAGATAATCCACACATGTTAATCAGCTTACGTGTTCTTGCCAGTTAAATGCAATGCAAGTTCTGACAGTTCCATCTTGACATGTTTGTTCTTCAGCAGAACTATTTTATTAGGTTATCAGTCATCTGGGATGGTGGAAAGTGTGATTCTAATGATTTATTTCAATCCTATAAACAGAATTACTGTTGTTATAGTGCCACAAAGTTAATACCAGCATTTGTAGTAGACTATAGAAGGTTTTGGTACCAAAATAGGTACAGTTTTATCATAGTGTGGTTATTATAAATAAAGTATGTAAAGAGAGTGATTTTAATTACATACTTAAATGAGATAATTACAGAGCCTTCTTGTTTTCTCATCTTTATATCTATTTCATTAGGATAATGAACCCTGCTGTAGTGAAGACTCAAACTGACCTAAGTTTGAATCCTAGCTCAACCTCTTACAGGACAAGTTAACTTTTTAATTTTTTATTTTGAAATAAAATTTACATATAATAAAATTCATATGTCCAGTGTATGGCTTAAATTTTTATCCATGTACACTTCTTACAACCATCACCCAAATGAAGATATGTAACATTTCCGTCACCCTCTTGCCTCTTTTTGATAGTCTCCCTTGCCCAGAGGTAACACTGTTCTAATTTTTATCACCGTATTTAGATATCCCTGTTCCTGACCTTCATATAAGTGGAATCATAGCATATGCCCTCTTTTATGTCTGGCTTTTGTTCAACATAATATCTGTGAGATTCATCCATGTTGTGTATATCAGTAGTTTGTTTCTTTTTTATTATGCAGTGTTCTGTTAATGTGAATATATTACAAATTGTTTTTCCAATTCCTTGTTAATGGGCATTTGAGTTGTTTCCAGTTTTTTTAAATATTATGAATAAAGTTTCTATGAATATACTTCTACATTTTGGTGACCATAAAGCTCTCAATTCTCTTAAGTATGTTCCTAGGAATGGAATTGCTGGATCATAGGGTAGGTATATGTTTAACTTTATTAGAAACAGCCAAAGAGTTTTTCCAGAATTGTTGTACCACTGATACAGCTACAGCAGTGTAAGAGTGTTCCATTTGCTCTACGTCCTCACCATTACTTCATATTGCCAGTATTTTTAATTCTAGCCATTTCTGTAGTTTTAATTTATATTTACCTAGTGATTAGTGATGTTGAGCACCTTTTCATAGGCCTTTTGGGTATTTCTTTCTTTCTTCACCTGTTTACATGTCTGCCTGTTACATTCTTGCAAACAGTACACCTGGGAGTGGTAAAATGGAGTGGAGAAAAGTGAAATCAAGGAATGAGATGCTATGCTGCTACTCAGTGGTGATACCAAGAGTTCTGAAAATGGTTTACCCTTAGACTTTGGGTTACTGATTATATGTATCAGGGTGATACTGGCTGCTGTTACAACCCCCAGCATTTCGGTAACTTAACAAGATGGAAGTATGTTTTTTGCTCACCTTTCAAAAGGGGTTTTCCTGGTAAGTAGGGGACCTCTTAAATAGTTATTTAGGACTCCAGACTTTTATCATATAGCTCTGCAGTCTTTGATACATGGCTTCCAGGGTCTTTATGTTTTTCTTTATCAAACCAGAGAAGGAAAAAGTGGGGACAGGGAAGGAAGTAGTTATATGGGAGATTTTTATGCATCAGGCAAGGAAATGACTTACTCTCTTCTTACATTCCACTGTTAAGAACTTAGTCACATCTAACTGAAAGGGAGAATGGGAAATGTAGCCTCATCTGTGTGCCCAGGAAGCTGGGAATCAGCTAGTAGTCTCTGCCAATACTGATGAAGTGGGATGTTCTCAGGACAGTCAGCAGGCTTCTGAAGTAAACTGAGTCAAGACAACTTATTGATCTGCTTCAAAGAGCAAGGAATCTGCATGAACTGCTAAAAGGATCTTAAATAAGACATCTGCTGCTTCTCTGCTTTCTGCAGCCTGACTATGCTGTAGGCATAACCACAGCAGCACAGATAATAATGTAATAAAACCATTCTGTTATGCCTTAAAATGTTTTGGTGAAAGGTCTTCTGCTATTTTAAAGCAGGTGGAGTTGCAAGTGAGGCTTAAGTGAGCTAATTTAATTGAACAGCTGGAAGGAAGTCAGGATTACAAAGCTAAATTTTTATTCTTAAACGTTTTACTTCCCAAACTTAATTATTCCTAATAAGTCTTCAGTGTGCAGCTATTTAGAGGATGGCTGTACCTTTTTGGAGGATGCCTCTTTCCAGTCCAATAGGTGGCAACTCTGGTCAGGTTGAGTATTAACTGCCACATAATGGATTAGCTAAACAACTATGGTGGAAAATATTCAACTCTGATGGAAAATATTCAAGAAATATTAAAATATTTCTGTAATCCATTGGTTTGAATTTGTTGAATATAAGGGAAAATGAATGTTGAAGGGCCCCACCAGTAAGATGGCGAACTTCCGGCTTCTCTTGGGGGGAGGGGGTCCTCAGTTCCCGCCGGCGCCACCTGAAGCCCAATCACCTCTCTCCCCCCTCCCAATTCCAGCACCTTGCCAATAGCCACCAGCCCCGTAGAAGTAACACCACAATCACACCATGCCCCTTCCTATATAACCCAGCACCTTTCCCTAATAAAGCGGATTTTCTCCGGTGAAGTGCTGCTGTGTGTTGCTCCTTTCCTTTCAAATGTACTCAAAAGAGTTAAGGTTGAAATTCTGAAAAATAATTATCCCATTCTATGTCATTCTGCAGAGGGACCTATTTTGTTTCTATAGGGGCATATACATCTAATTTGCAAGGAAATGTAACTTGCAAAATGTTCCTCAGTGTGGACAAAGGACTTTTTATATTCTTTGAGAATGGCAGTCTTACACTCTAACATCCATATGTCTTTTCCACCAATTACCCAAATTGTACTACTCCAGTTGCACTTCTTTCACAAAAGCTTCCTTGATTACTATAATTCATGGTGTTTCCTCCCTTCCTTGAATTTCTTTTCATAGGAACCAAATTTAATCATCCAAATTTACATCTACAGTGTTGTGAATTGTCTCCCATTGACTAATGAGTCTTGTCATGTCCAGCCAATCCAGCTCTGTTTAATAAATATGATTGCTCAACATTTGCTTAAGTACACAGAAAACAAGAACAATATGGAAAAACCTTCCTAAGAACTTCTGTTCCCATGCTTTGTGTTCAAGTTGCTTACTGCATTTTGCTTGACTTGAGTATTGGCAGAAGCTCAGTTGAGCTGGAGAGATTGAGTTGAGCCACCAGATGTTGGAGTACTGGATTAAACAAGCCAAAGTGAATGGGACAGTCGAGTCTTTAATCACTTAACCTTCTGTTGTATAAACTAGAGCCTAAACCAGAGAAAGATGCTCCCATTCTACTTCTGCCTGTGGAATGGCCCACTGATTGAAGGTCAAATGGATCAGCACAGACTGGGGGATGGGGATTGTCTCACGGTTGAGGGAGCCACAAACAAAAGGCGCCTGCAGATTTATGGACCTGGCAGGTGGGAGGAGAAAGATGGGAGGACTAGGAGTGAAAAAGTACTGAGAGTGAAGAAGATTGTCTATCAGTTTTTCCCCATACAGAGACCTCCAAATGGAGATGCCTGAGCTAGGAATGCAGATAGTGTTAAGAGCATGGCCAGCCAGTGGGGCTTGAGTCCTTGTCTGCAACAACTTGCAGTGCAATCTGATCTGGGGAGGGCAGCTGTGTCCTTTGCAGCCTGGCAGGTAAAGCCTATGAAGTTGCCTATGTTCAGGCCTGAGAAGTTACACAGGTTTATTGGGCAGAAGCTGGACACCTCAGGTAAAAATCACTTCTGTTCCCAAGACCTGAAAGTATTGTCATCTATTCTAAGATGGACATTTCCCCTCATTTTAGTATCTTTGAAATCAGGATGAATTTTATCATTGATGTCAGCCAGGTAATGGTTTTGATCTGTGTGTGTGAAAGCTTCCATTGACACTTTTGGGTAAAATCAAGGAAGTACCAGTATAAAAAAATCTTAGGTTTGATGAGATACACTATCCTTTCTGTATCATCCTACTTACCCTATCTGCCTACATCAGATCTTAAATTTAGCAGTTTATGTCTTTGGCATCACTGTTTTAGACTTTCCTGATATGTTCTGATGAGATAGATTGAGGCATAGGATCTGCAATCAGAAGGAAATATAATGGGACGTCCTGAAGTAGAGGCCAATGTCTAATTGTTTTTTAATGGTTGTTACCCCATATTTAATTATGAGAGCTTTCCATGACTAAATTGTTTCTCAGCCACCTGAGAAGAAGTGTTATTTTCTGGTTTCTTGACCAAAGGCCTTTCTCCTGTAAAGGTCAATATAGTCTAAAAATACCTAATCAAATCTAATGTCCTCTTTCTTTTCCTCACTGATGTTTATTATGCTAGAGATTGTTAGAACCTCTAACTATGCCAGCCCCTTCTGAGAATGACTTGAAATTTTGCTTAGTAGTTTTGGGAAAGGTGATAGGAATGAAAATGAAACTTTACCCACTTGGCTAGCTTATGGGTCTCATTAGCTGCAAGGAGTTGTGAAGAGACTATACATAATATGAAAGGGACATTCACTGTACTCTGTGTCAGGACTGCCATGAACTGTTTTATAAGCTCTGCTAGGGCAGAACAAATGAATTAAACATGGAATGTTCTATGAGCTTTTGCAGGATCCAGCTGGAGCCATTTTCCAAAATCCGACTGCTAAACCTGTCTCGGATCAAGGACTGGGTATAAGACTCTGCTGATCACACCATAGTGTCCCTCTTCACTGTCATTTGTCTTCAATGCAATTTGGAAACCAAATCCAAATAGTATATAGGATCAAGAAACCAAAGGATCCTGAAGGACCACATAAGGAGTGTGGTGAGCCAGAGCCCTTTGGTTATAAGGAGACCAAACCCTGGGACAGTGACCCTGACAGCCTCACCTGCCATGGACTGAACCAGAGGCTCAGGGATTGGAAACTCGTTGGAACAAAATGGATTTTGTCTTCCTAGGTATTTGTTGCCCCACTTTTTCCATACATTTCTCCCTTCTGACACTCTCCTTAGCCCTGGGTTATTCTGATATGCACACTTGCTTAAGCATAAGAACCACTGACTAGACTTAATTTAGATAAAAATATCACATGTAGATAGATGTGTTTTAATTCCTTCTCTTTTTTGCTTTCTTTGGGGAAATCTTTGAGTTGTCAATTGCTGCATAATAAGTTAGCCCAAAACCAAAAGCATAAAACAATATTATCTTACCACTCACTTGGGTTAAGAATCTGGGAGTGGATTAGCTGGGTCCTCTGGTCCTGGGTCTCTCACAAAGCTGCAAAGCGTTGGTTGGGATGTAATTGTCTCAGGACTTGTCTCGGTTAAAGATCTGCTTGCAAGCTCACTCAAGTGGTGGTTGGCAAGATTTAGTTCCTCTCCGGTCGTTGGACTTCAGGCCTCAGTTTCTCATGTCCTGTTGATCAAAGGCTGCCCTTTGCCACATGTGCCTTTCCATACATATCATAGTTTACAGCATGACCACTGGCTTCATCAGGGCAAGCTAGCGCGAGAGCAAGAGAGAGAGAAAATCAAGTTAAAATTTAAAAACCTGATCTCAGGACATCCCATCACTTTTGCTATTAATTCTATTAATTAGAAGTGAGTTACTAGTTCCAATCCACATTTAAGAGAGGCTTACACAGAACATGAATAAAAAAGGTAAACTATCACATGAAGGATAGACACTTTGTAACAAAGGTGTGGGTATGACTCCTATTACTCCTGAATGTACTATCACAACTTAACAAAATTCATTTTGAATCTGGCAGTCCCTATCATATTGGAATAGCAGGAACTTTGTCTCAGTCATTATTGGGGATTACCCTCACTCCAACACACAAACTCAGAATTGTGCTGGGGTTCCAGGGTCATGAGCACTACCAAGGCCTTGGGGAGGGAGCCCTTCAGGTCAAACTCATGGAACGCACAAATCCTTGAAGTCTTCCCAGTCTGGAGTTGGGTGGGCATTTTCTTCCTCTTCTCTCTTTTCCCCTCTAGGCACTCCCCTGTCGCTTCCCTGAGCTGCCCCATCCATTAATCTGGGCCTTCCCTAAAGACTGGAAGAGTCATCAACCACAAGTGGATATTTCTAGTCTGTTCACATTCCTGAGTCAAAGAAATAATCAGGGTCCTGGTTTGTTTGTAGTGGGGAAGAAGGGAAAAATAACAGAGCAGAACATTAACATCTCAAAATTATCCTGTTGGACAAGATATATGAGATATATATATATATATATATATATATATATATATATATATATATATATATATATATATAACCTCTTGGATATCACTTAAATATTATTTCACCAAGCTGTTGGTAACATATGGTTTCACCATAAATAATACAGTTATTATTTTTAAGTACTTGTTTGATAGTTCCAATATCTGAATCACCACTGATTTGGACTCTTAACTGTCTCTTGACAAATTTTGCACAAATACCAGTCATGGGTAGAGTGTCAGGTAAATAGTATTTACACCTGGAAATGGTACACTTGTTCTGGCATGCCATTATGTGCAGAGTTGACTGAACTTAGCCAAATTTTGACCTGCCTTTGGGCTTCAGTGTACCATAGGCTGTGGATTCCTTTTGTAGTAGGATGCTGTTCCTGTGCTTAGGGTGGGTCTGGGGCTGGGCCCTGTGTTCTTCTCCACCCATGATCTACACAGGTACACCACAGGGAGCCTCACTCTGTCCCTTTGCCTCTCCAGCATAGGACCACAGTTGCTGGCTCCTTGATACTAGGCTTATGGCTGTCCTGGCACAACTGTAGTCCTCCTATGCAGGGCCTGTGCTCCTGGGCCTTGGGGTGAGGCTTTTCCAGCATTTCTGCCTTTCCTCTCCCTTGGCAGCCAAGCTGTCTTGTATCTGCATTGATCTTGGGTTAGAGAAGGTTTCCTGCTTCTTCCAGCAATAGAAGACCTCCTCTGGCTGGAAATGAAGGCTCCTGGGCCTGAGCTGCTTCCCTACCTCTCCCCTGTGAATAGAGCCGTTTTGCTTTTACCCCTTCCTAGGGGCATAAGGATATCCACCTGTGTGCTGGGATGAGGGTTCCTGCCTTCTTTCAGAGGCAGCGAGTTTTGCTCTCATTCCTCCTAGACACAGTGGAGTTTTGTCTATGCCCTAGGGGTGGGAGGGTTCCTCACCCTCTGCTATTGGCATCTGAGCACATTGCTGTTTACTTCACTGGATAGGTGAGGGTGGGGCAGGGTATGTGCAGTTTTCCACCCTGTTCTTCGTCTTCCTTCTTGTGAACACTCTGGAGGATTTGGGGGAAGAGTGTTTGTGACTGGGTCCTCCAGCTATTTGAAACAGACATGCTAGCCCACACTTGGCCTTAATAATTCATTGCAAGTCTTGTTGACCTCTTACCTGCTTGTATGGTGGCCACTTCTTTGTCCTGTGCTTACTTAAGTGAAACAGTCTGTCTCTCCTTGCAGGCACTTGCCTCCCTTTAGAATTTATTTTGTTGGTTCTCTTGGGGCCTCAGCTCTTCGATGGGTTTAAGAAAAATTGATGTATATTACTTATCAATTTTCTTGCAGTTTTCTACATTCTAAGCAAAAGTCTTTTAATCTATGAAATTCAGTTAGCAGTGATATTTTCCACAAATACAAGTGTAGGTAATTTCAAAAGAAAGATTGTATTACAAAAACAGTACAAAGTCCCCATCGCAGTTAAGGCAAACTGTTGGTGCTTCTTGAAAACACAAAAGCACTGGCAATACTTGTTGTAACAACTGTATGCAAAGTGCCTCAAATCTGTCGGGAAACAGGTCTTATCTCCACTTAGGTGATGTGTATGTTCTTAGTATCTTCAAGATATCTGTTATTTCCATAAATATCTTTCACCTTTTTAGTTCATCCATGTTGCAAGGCATGATGGCTATCTGTGTCAACCGTTTTTCCATTCTTTCAAAATTCTTTGTTAAATTGTAATTTGAGTCTCAGACCTCAGCTCTAACTTACCCAAGGCTGATTTGCAGACATCAAGTAAAATTAGCACAGCAATAATAATATATGCTGTGTATGCGTCCCATGCTTCTGTCGCAAGATTTAGACCTTTATGTATGCTAATCTGTTCCTCTGGGGACCTTAAAATAAATAGATTGTGTGTATGTTTTAAATCACCTCTCACTTGCATTTTATGACAAATTTTACTTTTTAACAAATTTACTCCTCCCTCCTTTTCCCCTCAGGTATCCTACAGACATCCAGAACATAGATCACTAGAATTGAAAGAAAAATCTAGAAATTAATTTAATTTTTGATAAAAGTAATACTTTGATTTGGTAGGATAAGAATTCCATATAGATTAGGGATTTAAATATATAGAGATTTAAATGCATGAGGAAAAAAATCTCAAAACTTTTAAATCAAGACTGGTAATAAGCTATAAAAAGAAAAACAAATATTTAATAATAAAAATGTTTTAAATAGAAAAATAAGAATGTTTTAGATGATAAGATATATAATTCCAAAAGCTATGAGAGACTAAGTAATGCACCTCCTACTTAAAAGCTATCAAGAGCTTTCATTATTTGGCAGAACATATTTCAGTCAACATGATCAGTCATGAAGTAGAATTCCTACAGAGAACTGCTTCTTAAATGTGTGTGTTTTTAAAAATATATGCCTACAAACCCTACTCCACACCTCTTGAATCAGAATTTCAGTAGTTGGCATGTGTATTTGGAAAAGACGATCTCTCCCAAATGATTCTGATTAGCACCCCTTGCTAGAAACAGATCTGTAGATGGACAGGCTACATAATTTGAGGAATTTTGTGCAGAATGAAAATGCAAGACCCACTGCTGAAAATTATTAAAAATTCAAGATAGCAATAGCAAGGCATTAAACCAAATGCAGGGACTTTCTAAGTGCAGGGTCCCATCTGACATGATTGTGTAGGTCACATGCCCTGTGGGTAGAAGGTGAGCTAGTTAAGAGATAGAAGGTTGCAAAGTGACTGGCCGAAAAAAAAATCCATTTATTTAAAACCAAAACCAATAAAGTCTGTTACTCTCCAAATACAAATTACAGAAAATAAGTTTAGACCAAATCTTCTTGGCCTCATTGCATATGCAGAGATCTGACACTATTAGAGATTTTTAACTAGAGGGGTCACTACTGTGTGCTATCTATGAGAGTAAGAGTAAATCACATTTTTATGTTTACCAAAAGTGAGAGTGGGTTCTTAAAAGTTGAGAAATACAACTTAGTAGATACATAATTTGGATATGAAAGATTGCTGGTGAGATTTGCAAGACACAGAGACTAGTCCATCCAACAAATCTGTATGCTGTGCCTAATATACTGCCAAGTGCCGGTGTGCATGAAAACCTGGCATGCTTTGTTTTGTATTGTGGGAATTTACTGTGGTTGCTTTTCTCTGGGGCATAACACGTTATCAATGCCTAGGAAAGGGAGGCATAGGAAGCGGGATTGGGCAGAGGGAGAATTGAACGGAGATGCGGTTCCAACAAAGCCTGAGAATTGGCATTTCTAAGCTCCTCGTTAATATTCATGTAACTGATACCTCGTCCTTACTTTGAAAAGCCAAGTTCTGAGCAAATTTACTGATGTTTAGCCGAAAATAAAATGATGGAAGAAGAATGACTATCATCCATGTACATCAGTTCCCCGTGGTTTCATTTTAGTTGTAATGATGTGTAAAAGCCATTTGATATTTGTAAGATATGCTGTTATGTGAAAATGCAAATCAGTTTTGTCCATTCATTCATCTTAGACATTTTTGACGATTAATTAATGAGGTAATTACTTGAAAGTTTTGTGGAATTTCCCAGTATCATTTCCCAGTAAGTATGACACTGCATTAGTCCTTAGCAAGATAATGGAGTGGAGTCCACTTGTGAGAGTTTCCTTGGAAGGTTATGTGATTCAATTATATTTCTGTAGATTTCAGAAGCCCACTTTGAAGTGTCTCATTCACATCTTTGTTCCTGTGGAAGTGGGACTGTGGGTACAGTGGTTTAGGAGTTTTACTGTAGTTTTCCTTTGTTAAGGTAGTGTAAATACAACTGCATTCCTTGATTAGCCTATTATTGAAAGTTCTGGAAACAGGATCATTGCTTCTTGCAGGTATGGAGTTTGGGGTTAGAATTATAAAAGATATAACTATACAGTTTAGAAACTTATCTTTGAAAATAAACCAGAATTTATTAATCTAAAATGTTATTCCTCAAGTTGTCAGTTTCCAAGATCACAGATATATTTCAAGGATATTGCAGTTGCTCAAAATTCAGTAATTCCAGCTACCTTTTTGGATTTCAACCTCAAATGGCCTTTCTCAGCCTAATGCTTTAAAGGCATCCTTTGTATATAATGTTATAGTGTATATGATATAATGAACTTTTCTATGTATCTGCATTTGTTACTAATTATGTTCCATTCTTTGCAAATGGAATTTGTTACTAATTATGTTCCTCCAGTCTTTGCAAATGGAACAGTCATTTAAATTTCTTTCTGTTTTGTAGTTCAGATGAGGATCCCAGAAGAGAAAAACTGCCAGTGAGTCTTAGAGTTTTCATAGAGCTATAGTAATTACTTTGTAAATCACTGTACAATTACCTCCTGCTGTTAATTATTAAAGCAGAAAGAGGGAGGGAGTCAAGAGTTAAAGAAACAATAACAGATGTATAACTTTCTTTTGGGCTGTGCCAAGAAAATATTTTTTTGATTCAACACCATAGTTCTTTTTTCTTGGAATGTTTTGAAGAGTGAAGTCTTCAGGCCAGTGCCATAGAAATATGAGGATCTTTCCAGCAATAAGCTTCTGAGAATAAAGAATGCTTCATTTTTCAACTGTGTAGGATCCTGGGTGCCACTCAGCCACTCTTGTCCACAGCAGAATCCGGTCCCTAGTACATTTCTCTTATTAGCTCTTCCAAAATTGTGATTAGATCCCTTCTCATAGCAGATGGTCATTTCTCCTATTTCAGTGGGGAGACTGAAGCTCTCAGAGACAGGGCTCCAGTCTACACATATGGGTGTTCAAGTCCACTCTTAATCTCAGAGGATAAAATATAAACACTTTCCTCTATCATGTCTCCCACCAGTGTATCATTTTTTTATCAGCCTTCATTTCAGAATTAAGCTTCTTTCAAGAGACCTGCACTTTCCGTGCACTTCTGCTGCACCCAGCTTCTGCTGCCAAACCTCATTGCAGGCAGCTGGCTCAGGGAAGACTCTTCAAAAAGAAAATGGATTTACTTTAAGAAAACGTGTGCTGAATTGGGATGATTTTAGTATTAGATAAAGGTATAGGCTCCTCATGTCAACAAGAAAATATACAACAAATCTTGAGGAGAAATGGAACTTTCTACTAGACAGTTGTCCAAGTAAGAAGAAAAAATATGGCATACTTTTGATGAATAGTTGGTTTAGGAAAAGATAGTTCAATTAACTCTGATTCTTGAAATATACTCAAATCTAGCATTACAGTTTGATGGACATGAGATTTCATTTCTTTTTTTATATGTGCAAAACTGCTTGATTCTGCTGTGATGAATAATAGTATCTGTTACACATTTAGCTACTGATTAATAATATTGTAAATTATATTTCTTGAAGTTTAAGTTTTGGAATCAAGGTATAGACTAAGCATGGATGACATAATTGAAACAATGGAAAATTACAAACTTTGGGAATATAAAAAAATCGTATAGCTGAAGATTTTTCAGATGAGGAGTAGGGAAGAAGAGAGGTAGAGGCAGGTCCAGATTAAAACTAGACCAGCTGCAGTCCAATAGAACTATAATGCAAGTCTCATTTTAAAAAGTGAAAAAAGTAAAATTAGCTATATTTTATTTAATCCAGTGTATTCAAATATTCAAAAGGCTATTTCAACATGTAATCAGTAAAATTATTAGAATTTAACTGCCTTTTTTTGTTTTTACTATTAAACCTTCAAAATCTGGTGTGTATAGTATACTTCCAGCACATCTCAGTTTGGAATTGCGCTTGTTCCATAGCTGTTCCATAGCGACCTGTTGCTAGTAGCCACCACATTGGACAACACAGGTCCAAATGACATAAGTCCTAAAAGGATTATGGAATTCATAGTAGTAAAATAAAATTTTATTCTCAAAATGTCTAAAATACACAAATATGCTAAAATAAAAAGAAACTCATTTATAGATTTTCTGAACTTTTTCTCCTCCCTCTTTCTCATCTTCTAGTTGAGCCCTGGACACTTTATCATATAGAGGTCAAGGAGAAAAGGAGGCCTAAATAAAGGTGACAGAGAGAATACCATGAGGCAGGAAGAAAACTAGGAGAGATGCTCTGGAAGCATGGTTTCCTGGAGCCAGCTTGTCTCAGCCCATGAAGGCTGATTGTTAAATTGTCAGGAATTTAATGAGCTGATTTCCAAGCATGGCCATTAAACATAAATTATATAAACTTAATTTTAAAACCTGTTTTAAAAACAAAAGTAATAGCTAATCATTTTCCAATCATTTTCTACATTTTCCAGTATCTGTACACTTGAGGTTATCTATGTGTATCATATTTGTACTGTGACTATCATATCTATCATGTCTCTCATAGCTGTAGAGTGGGTGCTACTGCACATCTCTTTCCACCTGTGTGTGGTGATGGTACATTGGTAGCTTAAAAAGTTGACCATGTGGGTCTATTTACACTACAGAAATCAGCAAATGCTACAAATCAGGGTTTTTTAAGATTTTTAGAAAGGGTTTTTAAGGCTTGCTGTTCAGCATCCAGCATGCTCTGGCCTGGAAGCTAAGAGAAGATAGAGTATCAGGGAGAGAGTGATCAGGTATGTCAAAGCTGCAAAGATGAGGTCAGTAATGAGGTCTGAGAACTGACCATTGGATTAAGTTATGTGGATTTTACAGTAGTCAAAAAAAGACAAATTCACCATCTTCATAGAACTTACATTCTGATGACAGACCTCAGAATTTAACACTAAATGGAACAGAAAACAATCCCTGCCATCACAGTCTGGTCTCTGCCTGATGCACGGGCACGTGGTAGGCCATGCTGCTCTCGGAAGTGTCATCCTCTCCTCCTTCCCAACTTTGTGCGGTCTCTGTATTGGGAGTGCCCTTTGCTGCCTTATTCTGCTGCTGTGCATCTGTCTACTTACTTATCAGGTATTAGCTCAAATGTTTACTTCTTTGTGCAGCTTTCTCTGGACTTCCCAGGCAAAGTTAAATGCCTGCCCTGAACATTCCTGTATTTTTCTCACTCCTGTATTTTCCTCATTGCTATAATGATTGCTCATTTCTACATCTGACTTACAATCAGCTCACATACTGTTGATGACTGAGATCTTCATCTTTGTACCTCAGGGCCTGCCACAATCCTTGGCACACAGTAGATATTAATATATGCTCAGAGACTGGGAGGAACTGTGACAAATATGACATGTTAAGATATTGAGCCCTGATCCAAGGCAGAAGGATCTCAAGACCTACCTGTGGAGGGATGTAAGTAGTGGTCAATAGAGCTGGGCTCGTTGCAGTCTCTGGACCATTTGATATTCTCCCCTTTTTCATCTTCTCCCCTGATTTGAATATCTAGTCTGGTGACTGAAGCAATGAACATGCTATATTATAAAAGAAAGCATTTTGCTTTCTATTTGGAGAGCCTTTTTATTGCTAAAATTTCCCAACAGTTACCTTTTATTTCCTGATCATTTACACTTTGAAATTACTCATTGTTTTAGTAATTACCATTTTATTTCCACCTCCTTATGTTTTTTAAAAATCAAGCTACTCTCAAGCATAATTGTTAAATTGGGGGTCATTTGGTTGCAAGAAACAAAATTAGGTTCAATATAAATTCCATCAGTAGCAGATTATTGCAGTGATGTCCTCAAGCAGGGACCACCTCAGGGTCTCGTGTTCCAAAGCAGCTGGGAAGTCAGGTGTTTAACTACCTGTCATCACATAGACTCTCACCTTTGTTTCACTCTTTGCATTTCTTTACTCTCATCTTAACCTTTTTTCTTATCTTGTATGTCTAAAATATATCTGCCAGCACCCATGATTCGATAGCCCCACTGACCACTAGCATCTAGCTGACTCAGTTCCACATTCCCAGGTGAGTGAGAGTGTCTGAGTCACATGGCCTATGAATCACACGTAACCTAGAATAGGAGGCTGGGTTAGTTTCCTTGGGCTATTGTAACAAACTCGGTGACTAAAAAAAAACATTTTTTCTCTCAGTTCTGGAGGCTGAAAGTCCAACATCAAGGTCAGCAGGGTTGTTTGGTTCTGCAGGCTCTGAGGGAGAATCTGTACCATGCCTTTCTTCTAGCGGCTCTGCCAATTCTCGGTGTTCCTTGATGTGCAGATGCACCATTCCAGTCTCTCTTTCATAGTCACATAGCTTTCCTCTCCAGGCCTTCTTGTTCATTGTCTCTGATAAGGACACTAGTCATTGGATTTAGGGCCCACCCTAACCCAGGGTGATCACAGCTAGAGATCCTTACTTTGGTTACATGTAAAGACTCTTATTCCGATAAGGTCATATTCTGAGGGTCCAAGTAGACCTGTCTTCTAGAGATCCACTGTTTTGGCCCACTATGGGAGGTACAGTGAAGGGCTACCAGCATGGCTTCTAGGCCCCACCCCACGTGCCAGTAAATGTCTGGCTATTCCACACCTCTACCAGAAATATTTGTTACTTTATAATTTTGTACATTTATTTCTAAGTAGTATGTTTCGCTAAAATGTTCCTTTCTCTTATTTTCTGGGACCCACTTTCCTTAGGTTAGAATTAATGGCTCCCTTTTCCCATTTCCTATGCCACACTTAATACACACCTCTTTGATGGCACTTACCACTTTGATTCATAACATCTTGTTTACATGTCTGTTTTCCCATTTAAGTTGTGAACTTTTCCTGGGTGGGGCCTCCACTTTCCTCAGATTTGTTTCCACAGTGCCAAACACAGGACCTGAATTAAATTATGTTTGTGGAATTGAGTTGAAAGTCTGGAGCACACAGATTGGGTCCCATTCCCTCCTACCTCAGTGTTACTTTATTCAAGTGTATTATCCATCCAAGCCAGTTCTATCTGACATTCTTTGTTTTATACCCTCAAATCTGCCCCATCTCTTCCTTTCCTGCTGTCACCACCTACTTCAGTGCCCATGGACATGCCTCTGCTGCGATAGTTTCACTGGGTCCTGCAGATTCAGGTCTTTCCTCCTTCAGTTCATGTTAGTGTTTCTTACTGCAGATGTTATTTGCAGTAATTGCATTTTATAAAGTCACTGAATACTGAATCAGCAAATACCAAACCATTTTCCCTAGGGAAATTATAGGGTTGAGTTCCTCAAGCCTCTTGTTCAACTCTTTCGTCAGTTGATCAGTATGTACTCTTGTTTTTTGTATGTGTGAAAGATACCTTATTTAATACATATTGCTGATGCATTAATCTTGAACTCATGGCCATAGCTATTTAACTCATGCCTGAACAAACATACCTAACACATGTATTTTCCCTGTAAGGCACATCACGGCTTTCTTCCACTTGGGGACACTACCCAGCACTTCAGCCCTGTTCTTGGGGGCCATTATAAGCAGAAACAACCAATAAAACAGTACAAAAATGCAAAAATTATAGTACTAAATAGACTATGAAAAAGACTTTGCATACAGTATGAGAGTGGGGTGTTGCCCTGTTCTCTCTCAGCTGGGAACATATGTGTCACATGCATGTCTGCAAGTAACTAGTAAATCACCTTGACTATTGATTCTTGGAGGGTACAAATTAAGTTTTGGATAGTGGGCCGATTTGCAAATACAGAATCCATGAATAACCAGTTTGGCTGTCCAAATAGTACATTCATAATGGGATTTTTAGTATCTCTTGCTGATAATCTACTAGGTAAAAGACCACCTCTCTCCTTATTTCTGCCAAGTATTGCTACTTAGTGGAATATTGCCTAAACAAGATGGGAAATGGGTTTAAAATTAAACAGGATGCTGGAAAGCCTATCTTGTTTTAAAGCTTAGGTTGGGTTTCTTTTACATCATAATTTCACCCTTAGTCTGTTTATTTCTTTATGATTTTGTTAGTTACAAAAGGATATAAAATTATAGTGCTCAAAGGGATTCCCAAAATCATTTAATTTAACACTTTGATTTATAGGAAACTAAGGATCAGGCTGCCTTGGCTTAGTTCCTGGCCCCACTACTTACTCTGGAGAAGTTTCTCAATAGTTTTGGCTTCAGTTTCCTCATCTGTAAAATGGGAATAAAAATACTACTACTGTCATAGGATTGTTGTGAAGATAATTTAAGTTCTCAGTATTGTGCCTGACACCTGGGAAGAATTCCACGTATTATTAATTCTCATTAACTATCACATAATATGCTGCTAATTTAGTGATTTAGCTAGGCTTGCTGCCTCTCAACTCAGTATGTTTTCCTTTAGACATAAATAAGAATTATAAACCCCTTTTCTGAGTTAGCTACTATTATTTTCTTTCCTTCATCTTCTTCTTCTTTTAAAGATAATTACATGATTGTGTATTTCTCTTTTCAAGCTTAAGATACACTCAGCATGTCACTCATTACCACATTTGTTAGGACTTCCTGAATAGGAAATTTAAAATGTAGTTGTTCCCTTTAATTGCTTGTGGCACTTTCAGATGCTCTTTTCCTGTAAAGTTGAGTAGTCTTGCAGAAGCAGGTTTTGTTTTGTTTTTTAAAGCTACAATAATGCACTTTGCTTCCCATTACAAGGGGGTTAAGTGCCATTTGGCTTGGGCTGAGCTTAAAAGCAAAGTAAAAGCACCCTGACAAACAGAGAGGAAATACTCACACGTCTCTATGTAGA
This sequence comes from Manis javanica, assembly GCF_040802235.1. Taxonomy (NCBI): domain Eukaryota; kingdom Metazoa; phylum Chordata; class Mammalia; order Pholidota; family Manidae; genus Manis; species Manis javanica. Next base: position 109,239,262 of record NC_133156.1, on the reverse strand, counting down.
TGGATTCCACATTGCTGTCGCTGGCCTGATGTGTGCTGCAGGGGACAGAGCATCTTTGATGGGGATCCTTTCAACCAGCAGGCCGTCTGCAGGACAGTACCTGATACAGCAAGGTGAGTGCCACACTCATTTAGAAGAGTCAAACCCTTGCAAATTCGGCTCCTTTTCTATTATGTGAAGGTCATTTTCTGCTTTTTTTAGTGAAATTATGGATTGGAACCCACCACATGAATTATTCCTTAGTTAGACTGGTTATTTATAATTAAAGGGAATCTAATCTTTTGACAGCTAATATTTTTAAATGCTGGGGTTGGTTGGGGAGAGAATCATGGAGGTCAGAGCTCAGGGGCTGGGGAAAACATATGAACATCACGGATTTATCTTTCTGGAAACTAGGCTACAGAGCATTACACCTAGGAGACTCAGGAAAGTCTGTGTGTGTGTTGGTATTTGTGGTGGGGGGTGCTGAGGGTGAAGTGAATCACTGATAGCTGCTGCTTGATTTTGGTGGGAAGAGTCTAGGGTTTGGAAGACAGTCATGGGTTTGAATTCCAGCTATGTCACTTACAAACTATATGGCTTTTGGACTGGTTACAAAATATTGCTGAGCCTCAGCTTCCGTATCTGTAAAGTGGAGATGATAATACCAAATCTACATGGGATTTTAGAAGGACAGGACATAATTTGTGTAATGAAATTAGCACTTTGTAGACTCTCACTATCACATTGCAATTGGTTTCTGCCAGTCCTGATGCTGGCCATCTCAAAATATGTATGTTTATTTAATTATTGAGACTGTCTTCATAGCTTTTATAGAGACTTCATGGGAGGCTGGGCCTCCTTCCCTTTCCAGAATGCTTTTAGCACTTGTGAAGGCATGTCTTCTGGCTAAGAGTTGGAGAAAATTAAGGCAACATTTTAAATAATAAGATACTAAAAAATGCTGTTAATGTTATGATTAGTGTTAAGGAACACATTTATTCTTCATTGAAAAGTTAATTTCCCTTTAATGTTTGTACTCATTTAAATCAAAATAGTTATTTCTTGAGAAAATAGCTGCTCTTGAGTATTAGACATTAACTATTGCTGTTACATAACCAGTTTCTTATTGTTTCATGATGGTATTTTTGTTATTTTAGGTCCAAATTCTCATTCTGCTTTATTGTTCTAGGCATTGTCAGTTGATTAGATATTTCAGTTGGTTTTACATGAGAAAATTTTATCCTGAAGTTTTCTCGAGAAATGCTGCACGTGAATTTTTCTAAACAACTTATTTTCTTGAAAATACTTTTTTATTCCTTTAGTGATCTGTCAGATGAAAATGTGGCATCATTTATTTCTTCCTGAAATGAAGCATTGCTTTTACATTTGCTTTGTCCTTCGAGTATCCCATCATCTCACCTGGGATGAGATGAGGAGTAAGCAATCTTTTTGCTCTAAGTAATTTTATAAACAATATTGAATGTCCATAATGTACCACACACTGCCTTAAATACTAAGTCTTTAATAAGAGAAGCTCCACTCTTCAGAAGGTTCCTCTGTTTGGAGAGACTAACAGGTAAAGTGCTGAAAGCCATTCTGTGCAGCATGTGCTACAGCATAGATGGCATTGAGGGGAGGTGGGCCACAGGGAGGGATGGGCTGGCCAGCTCCATGTGGGGGGTCAGGGAGATCACTTAGAGAAGGTTAGCCTTGGAATGAGTCTTCAAGGATGGATTAATTTGTCAGGAATAAGGGGGAAAAGACATTCTGGGCAGAAGGAATCACATAGACAAAGCATGGAAATGTGAGATACTATGGTGTTTGTGGGAAATTCTGAGTTCCGTTTGGCTGGAGTGCTTATAAACTGAGGACAGGGCACAGGATGGCCTCAGATCAATATAACTCACAGTAGTTTTTTCTGGAGTTTGTTCTTGGTGGCTTTTCATATTACATAATGGGATGAATTGTGGACAAAATGAAATTTTGACTGGGGTTGATGGAGTATTTATGAAGGTATCTGTGTGATGATAACCAAAAATATAAAACAGAATAAGATTTAAAAAGTTAAAGGAAAAAAAAGGGCCCTTCCTCAAAATCCCCAGAATCTGTTTATCCCTGAAAATAAAGTTGTTGAAAAGAGAGGAAGCAAACTGATGACATTTTCAGCTCTTCCCAGCCTGCCTGCAGTAACTTGGAGATGATGTGGGCCTGGGCTCCGTGGATACTCCCTCTTCTCTGCAGATTCAGCCTGGCAGGTAGGTTGGCTTGTGTTCTTCTATAGATTATGTGATTCTTACTGCCTTCCTTGGACAAAAATTGTTAACCTGAAAGCCAAGGGTCACCTTGGATGTGGGTGCACATAGGTGAGCAACAGGGCATTTGTGATCTCCCTGAATTTCTATGGGTGGGGGTATGCACGCTGATGTATACTTATGCATGTGCAAATTTGGCAAGATGGCCTATAATATTTTCAAAGGGAGATAAGACCCTCCAAAAGGTCAAGATCCACTGTTTTAGCATAATGTTAACTGCTTATCTCAGTATTTTTTGTGTTAAGTACAGTAGTTTCATATAAAATAAAACATACATGGAAACAAAAATACTTAATTTTCATACTATTTGCAGTAAGTTGCAAGGACAGAGAGGGAAATGAAACAACATATTTCTGCCATGGTTCAATTTAAGACTATGGGCCTAATATCCATGCAGCACCTTGCAGATCTAAGATCCACTAAATTTCATCTTATGTTAAAAAATTACTATCAGATGAGAAAAGGTTGGGATTGGGCACTGGGAAGGTAGAGAAGGCATCATATAGTATATTAGTTTACTAGGACTTCCATAACAAAATTCCACATACTGGTTGGCTTAAACAATACTTTTATACCACCTCCTACATAACTGGCTCCAGTTTCCACCAGACTTCCCTTCTAGAATATCTTTCCCTTGATCTCTCATCAGCCTTGCCCTTCTTCTATTGCATGACATTTTTCAAAACACTAATTTTGCAATGGCACCACAATGATATGAACATGGAAATAAGATTGAGAACATCTTTTTAACTATGAAAAATGTTCCTCTTGCATATGGAAAATTCTTTGGTAAGCAAGAATATTCTCTCTATCTTTCTTTTCTTTAATTTTTATTAAAGTATCATTGATATACTATTTTATGATGGTTTCACACACATAGAACAGTGTTTTAACATTCACCCATATTATCAAGCCCTCACCCACTCCACGACGGTCACTGTCTCTCAACTTGATAAGATGTTATAGAGTCATTAATCATGTTCTCTGTGCTGTACTACCATCCCAGTGACCTACTTATGTTGTGATTGTGATGTATAGTGCCCCTTAATCCCCTTCTCCATCCCCACCTACCCTCCCCCTTGGTAACCACTAGCCCCCTCTCAGTGTTGATGAGCCTACTGCTTTTTTGTTCCTTCTGTTTCACTTTGTTTTTACGCCCCACAAATGAGTGAAGTCATTTGGTATTTGTCTCTCTCTGCCTGACTTATTTCACTGAGCATAATACCCTCTAGATCCATCCATGTTGCAAATGGTAGGATTTCTTTTCTTTTTATGGCTGAATAATATTCCACTGTATATATGTACCACATCTTCTATATCCACTCATCAATTGATGTACATTTAGGTTGCTTCCATATCTTAGCTATTGAAAATAGTGCAGCAATAAACATAGGAGATCATATGTCTTTTCAAATCAGGGATTTTGTTTTCTTTGAGTAAATTCCTAGGAGTGGAATGACTGGGTCAAATGGTATTTCTATTTTTGGTTTTTAGAGGAAACTTCATATTGCTTTCCACAGCAGTTAAACCAATTTACATTCCCACCAACAATGTAGGAGGGTTCCCTTTTCTCCACATCTTCGCCAGCATTTGTTGTTCCTTGTCTTTTGGAAAGTGGCCACCCTAACTGGTGTGAGATGATATCTTCTTGTGGTTTTTATTTGCATTTCCCTGATGATTAGTGACATGGAACATCTTTTCATGTGCCTATTGACTACCTGTATTTCTTCTTTGGAGAAGCGTCTGTTCAGGTCCTCTGCCCATTTTTTAATCAGGTTATTTGTTTTTTGGGTGTTGAGGAATATGAGTTCTTCATATATTTTGGATGTTAACCCCTTGTTGGATAAATCATTGACAAATATATTCTCCCATATTGTAGGATATCTTTTTGTTCTGCTGATGGTGTCCTTTGCTGGACAGAAGCTTCTTAGTTTGATATAATCCTACTTGTTCATTTTTGCTTTTGTTTCCCTTGCCCAAGGAGATATATTCAGGAAATAGTTGCTCATGATTATATACAATATATTTTTGCCTATGTTTTCTTCTGTGAGTTTTATACTTTTATGACATATTCAGGTCTTTGATCCATTTTGAGTTTATTTTTGTGTATGGACTTAGGTAATAATCCAGTTTCATTCTCTTATATGTAGCTGTCCAGTTTTGCCAACACCAGTTGCTGAAGAGGCTGTCATTTCCCCATTGTATATCCATGGCTCCTTTATTGTCTATTAATTGACCATATATGCTTGGGTTTATATCTGGGCTCTCTAGTCTGTTCCATTGGTCTATGGATCTGTTCTTGTGCCAGTACCAAATTGTCTTGATCACTGTGGCTTTGTAGTAGAGCTTGAAGTTGGGGAGTGTAATCCCCCCAGCTTTATTCTTCTTTTCAGGATTGCTTTGGCCTATTTGGGGTCTTTTTTTGGTTCCATATGAATTTTAGAACTATTTGCTCTCGTTCATTGAAGAATGCTGTTGGTATTTTGATAGAGATTGCATTGAATCTGTACATTGCTTTAGGGAGGATTGCCATTCTGACAATATTAATTCTTCCTATCCACAGCACAGGATAGATTTCCATTTATTGGTAACTTCTTTAATTTTGTTCATGAGTGTCTTGTAGTTTTCAGAGTTAAAGGTCTTTCACTTCCTTGGTTAGGTTTGTTCCTAGGTATTTTGTTCTTTTTGATGCAATTGTAAATGGAGTTGTTTTCCTGATTTCTTTCTGCTAATTAGTTGTTAGTATATAGGAATGCAACAGATTTCTGTGTAGTAATTTTGTATTCTGCAACCTTGCTGAATTCAGTTATTAGTTCAAATAGTTTTTTGGTGCAGTTCTAATGGTTTTCTATGTATAATATCATGTTGTCTGCAAACAGTGACAGTTTAACTTCTTCTGTACCAATCTGGATGCCTTTTATCTCTTTGTGTTGTCTGATTGTCGTGGCTAGGACCTCCAGTACTATGTTGAATAAAAGTGGTGAGAATGGGCATCCTTGTCTTGTTCCTAATCTTAGAGGAAAAGCTTTCAGCTTTTTGCTGTTAAATATGATGTTGGCTGTGGGTTTGTCATATATGACCTTTATTATGTTGAGGTATGTACCCTCTATACCCACTTTGTTAAGAGTTTTTATCATGAATGGATGTTGAATTTTATCTGTGATTTTTCAACATCTCTAGAGATGATGTGATTTTTGTCCTTTTTGTTATGTGATGTTTGATATTGATTGATTTACAAATATTGTATCATCCTTGCCTCCCTGAAATTACACTTGGTCATGATGGGTGATCTTTTCTGTATATTTTTGAATTTGGTTTGCTAATATTTTGTTGAAGATTTTTGCATCTCTGTTCATCAGGGATATTGGTCTGTAATTTTCTTTTTTTGTGGTGTCTTTGCCTGGTTTTGGTATTAGAGTGATGCTGGCCTCATAGAACAAGTTTGGAAATATTCCCTCCTCCTCTGCCTTTTGGAGTACTTTAAGAAGGATGGGTATTGACTATTCTTTAAATGTTTGATCAAATTCAGCCATGATGACAGCTGGGTCAGGGATTTTATTTCTAGGTAGTTTTTTGATTACCAATTTGATTTCATTGCTGGTCTGTTTAGATTTTCTGTTTCTTCCTGGGTCAGTCTTGGAAAGTTACATTTTTCTAGAAAGTTGTCCATTTCTTCTAGTTTGTCCAGTTTATTGGCATATAATTTTTCATAGTATTCTCCTATAATTCTTTGTATTTCTGTGGTGTCCATTGTTATTGGTCCTTTTTCATTTTTGTTTATGTGTGTTACCTCTCCCTTTCTTGATTAAGTCTGGCGAGGGACTTATCTATTTTGTTTATTTTCTCAAAGAACCAGATCCTGGATTTTTAAATTCTTTCTATTGTTTTATTCTTCTCAATTTTATTTATTTCTGCTCAGCTTTGTTAGTCCCTCCTCCTACTGACTTTGGGCATCATTTGTTTTTCTTTTTCTAGTTTCTTCAATTGTGAATTTAGACTGTTCATTTGGGATTGTTCTTGTTTCTTGAAGTAAGCCTGTTTTGCTATGTATTTTCCTCTTACAACTGCCTCTGCTGCATCCCCCAGATTTTGAGCTGTTGAGTTGTTGTTTTCATTTGTCTCCATATATTGCTTGATCTCTGTTTTACTTTGGTCATTGAACCATTGATTATTCAGGAGCATGTTGTTAAGCCTCCATGTGTTTGTGGGCTTTTTTTTCTTTGAATAATTTATTTCTAGTTTCATACCATTGTGGTATGACAAGCTGCTTCATATGATTTCAATCTTTTTAAATTTATTGAGGCTCTTTCTGTGACCTAGTATGTAATCTATTCTGGAAAATGTTCTGTGTACACTTTAGAAAAATATGTATCTTGCTGCTTTTGGGTAGCAAATTCTGTAGATATCTGTTAAGTCCACCTGATCTAATGTGTTATTTGGTACCTCTATTACCTTATTTTCTGTGTTTGGTCTGTCTGTTGCTGTGAGTGGTGTCTCCTAAATGAATGTGTCACATTCTATTTCCTCCTTTAATTCTGTTAGTTCTTGTTTTGCATATTTAGGTGCTCCTATATTGGGTACATAGATATTTATAATGGTTATATTCTCTTGTTGGACTGACCCCTTTATCATTATATAATGTCCTTCTTTGTCTCTTGTACTTTCTTTGTTTTGAAATCCATTTTTTCTGATGTAAGTATTGCTACTCCTGATTTCCTGATTTTTTTCCCTATTATTTGCATGGATTATCTTTTTCAGCCCCTTCACTTTTAGTCTGTGTATGTCTTTGGGTCTGAAATGAATCTCTTGAAAGCATTGTATAGATGGGTCTTGTTTCTGTATACATTCTGTACCTCTGTGTCTTTTGATTGGTACATTCATTTCATTGGTACATTACCTTTAAGGTAATTATTGATAGACATGTACTTATTGCCAGTGTAGGCTCCTTATCTTTCTTAAAGAAAAGTTAATGAGTATTTCTAGGAATATAGTTACAGGTTTTTTGTTTTGTTTTGTTTTTACATAAATTAACCTATCTATTATTGTCTAACAGTGCTTCAAATGGTGGCGCTTCTACTGGTCTTTCAATTCCTTTATTCTTCTGATAGCCAATTTTACTGTGACAGTGGAAGTGGTGTTACAGGTCCAGGCACCACCAGTTATTGTTTTCATGCAGGAATCACAGTGCCAGATCCCCATAGCTTGTCTCTTCATCTCAGTTTTGCCATAAAAGGAGCAAGTGTACTTGGTATGCTGGCTTATTTCAGTTTTCTTCACCATTTTCCTGAGGGAACACCGTTTACTTAGTATTCTGACCTTCTTAGTGTGTTTCAACATGTCGCCTCTAACTAGGTGCAAGCTGAAAGAGCTTTTTTTTTTTTAAGATGTGGGGAGGGACAGATGTGTGAAAATGGTAAATAGAGCCTTTAGTTGTCCATTTAAAAGAAAATAAAAATTCTGCTTTTGAGTAATTTTAGATTTAAAGAAAAAGTGTGAAGATAGTACAGAGAGTTATTCTATACCCTTCATCCAGAGTCCCCCATTGTTAATATCTTATACCAGTAATACCTTTGCCAGAAATAAGAAACTGATATTGACACATTACTATTCACTGACTTTAGACTTTATTTGGATTTCACTAGTTTTCATTCATGTTTTCTTTCTGTTCCAGGATGAAACTCAGGGTACTGTTTTGCATTGAATTGTCACATCTCTTTAGTCTCCTCTGATCTGTGATAGTTTCTTAGTCTTTCCTTGTTTCTTATGACCTTGACAGTCTTGAGGAGTACTTGCCAGTGCTCCTGGAGTTTTAAATAAAAATAAAACAGAGGTGAAGTCCCCTTTATTGCTCTATCACAATTTTGCATGTTTATGACAGTTTCTGATGAACAGTTGATGTTGTAGTTAGAGATAAGTCAAATAAGACTAAAATTAGGCATACTGGTTGCCAACAAGTAGAAAGACAGGACAATAGATGTGTAGGCTCTGCCAGCCATGGCAGTTCTACCACATGAAGTAAAGACAGTTCAGATGTGTGGGATCACAGCACATAACTGGGGATAGAATTGTAAGTGTAAGTGAAGCAAGGAAGTAAAGGTGAAGCCTAATATTGTCTGTTGATTAGCTTTTTTATCATTCCACTTCCCTCCAGCCTCCTAATATGTAACAAAAAAAAAATTACCTGAATTAGAATGCCACGAGGACAATGAGAAGAAGACAATAAACTACTGTTAAACGAATTTCTCCCTCAAGTCCTAGAATCCTGGATTTTCAGAGCAGGCTATCTATTTTTTATATTAGTCAGGGAAGTTGTTTATGCTGCAGAAATGAACAAGCCCAAAATCTTGGTATATAAAATAACTAGCTCTGCATGTCCATCACAGGTAGGGAGAAGTCCAGGCTGATGGAGGCTTTACCATCCTGAGACATCACCATGATTTTCAGTGTGTGTAGGGTCAGAGGGAGGAAAGAAAGGAGGATCACGCAACAGCATTTAAATGTCCCTCTCATGTCAATGGCCAAAGCAAGTCACATGGCTTTGCCTAATTTTAGGGGGGTAAGGAAATAAAAATCTTCCTATGTGTCTAGGAATCGGAGATACTGATGAGCACCGGAAATACTGCTCAGCATTCATTTTATTTATCACAAATCTCTTCAGAATATGCTACCCCAAATGTGCCATTTGAACATAAGGATAATTTTTATCTGGAGACAATTAAGAACCAATAGATGTAGAAACGAAACCTTGCTGGAGTTTCCTTGATATGACTAAGAGCAGAACTTCTGAAAAATGAGGACTGCCATGAATTTTCTTTGCTGGGGAAGTTTTATTGCCATAAAAAAAATGGAAATTTGGTGCCGGATGGACTTGCACATGCAAACTTTATTCCACTAGTTTCCCACATATGTTTACCTTCCCACAGTTTACCACCCTTGAAAGCCTAAATTACTTTTCCTACTTCTTGTTGCTTCTCTACAAATTAATGTATTTTTGTTAAGATAGAAGCCCAAGTTCTAACCACCTCGAGTTACTTTTCATTGAGGTTTCTTCTATATAACATACACTGTGTACATTAATAAATTCTTTTTCTCTTGTTAATCTTTTGTCAGTCTAATTTTACAAGGTCCCAACTGGGGAACTAGGAGGGTAGAGGGACAGGAATTTTTTTCCTCCCCTAAGCCAATGTCAAGAGGCCTTTGTAAGAATATTGCTCTCTTGCCATATGCAACGTGGTGAGGACAAGACAAATGTAGCTCCATAAAGAAGCTCTGGTGGAATGGGAAATCATATTTTGGAACTACTTTGTCTTCTCCTGATACCTGGTAACATTTATGGGTCTGAGAACCAGATAATTGACCCCTTTCTGGATTATGGCTCTTATGTATGTTAACCAAAACCTCTGAAGGACCTAAAGAAAGGTATTCAGGGAAGAAGAGGAAAGAAAAGGCACTGAGATTTGATAGGGATATATTTGAATCCATGAGAAACTGTTCCTACATTGGCTTTTCATGGCTGGCTTTGGATTCAGCCAATGCAAGGCAGAGTAAGAATGAAAAGGAAATAAAATAAAAAAGATTGTAGGAGGCCATAATGAGACTAGTACAAAGAATGTTCTGGGAAGACAAAGAAAAGCTTCCTGTTCTCCAGCAAAAGATCAGTTTTGAAATGCTGCGAAGAGTTAGTATGATGGGAAATTGTGAAATAGAGGTTGAGAGGCAGGCTAACATTTGATAAATAGTTATAAAAAACATTGGCCAACGGGTAAAGACAGGCCTACATGTAGACACATGCACATTGTCATTATCTCTGCGCCATAGAGATAAGGAGTTGGTCAGTCAAAGTTGTTCTTCCGGGGACATTGTTGGCTGACCCTTCGTTCACCCCCTTGTAGGATTTTGCACATTCGCACTGGCAGTTGTGAAGTGTGGAATCTGTTACTATTCTGATTGCTGACCCAAAGACTCCCCAGGGAAGGTTGAAGCTGTGTGGGTTCTTTGAGAAATATATTACTGCTCTAGCTTCTGATCCCCATGTAACACTCAGTATTATTTGGTTCAGGTCCAGTTAACTTTGATCATTTTTAAGCATTTGCACTGGAGATCCCTGGCTTTGTCATGGTTTTCAGCATGCAAGTAGCAGAGATCAAAAGTCTTTGACCAGACTGCTGACTAGTGGATGATGCAGGGTTCATGTGCAGGACTCTGCTTCTCGGGAAATAGCTGGAGGTTCTGACACAATATGAAGGCACCTAACTCTCCCTCACCCTATTTGTCATTCCCAGGGGCTCCTTTACCCACGTGAGCAATACTCATTTCATAGACCAAATAAATGAATGTACATAACAAATCCCAAATTCCTAAACCTAAACAAAACAATAAGCCACCCATTCTAGAAATCTTTACTGCTTCCTTCCTGTTAGAAAGTAATACTTCTGACAGTCAAAATACATAGTATCAGTCAGATGTGCAGAGAGAATATACTATCCTTATACTGTATCATCAAACTAATTAATTTCATAAGTCTCCTCTTCCCTGGAAAGCCAGGCAAGGCTGAGAAAGAAGGTAGGCAGGTAGCACTGAATATTTTGCTAACATTGTCTCAGTTTCTTCTGGTTTTCAGTGTCAGCTAATTCAGGTTCTCTAGAGTAAATGCCTACTGTTCCAGAGTTTTGGCTTTTCCCCACTCCTCCTCTAGATGGTGTTTGGGTAATATAAGCAGGTTTTTTGTGACTTTAGAGTCTTGGGCAGGGGCTCATGAAGACTTGTGAGCAAGTCTTTGTGCTGTCCTCGGGCCTAGTCTGGACTGTCTGCTGGGGTCTGATCCCTCCTCTCTTACCCACTGTGGGGCAGCTGACGTCGCCTGGCCTTTGGGGCATCACAGTGGCCCCTACCCCTGAAGATCATGCCCCAGTTGTTTGCCTGTTGTTTTGAAGTCTCCTTGTGCACAGAATTCTCTTCATCTGAATTGCAGGCCTGGAGCAGCGCCACACTCACCTGTATGGAGCTTACCTGAAGAGCTGCCCCAGCCCTGCCCATCCTTTGCCAGTGCAGTGTTAGGACTTCTGTGCCATGCTGGAGTTGGTGATGAGAGGCTTTGTCGAGACAATAAGCTTGTAGCCTCCTCCAGACTATGCCTGATAATAGATAATAGATCCTCAGCCCCAATGACCTTGGTTCATCAGGCCCATCTGTGTGTTTGTACTGCACCACCAAGAACACTGACATCAGAGCTCTTTGTCATGTCTTACTTTCATTGCCTTCTAGCCCTTCGCTCAAAATCACAAAATTTTACTTGCTACTTTTTCCTACTTGTCTGGTAGGGACTTCCTTCCTAGAAGCGCTTAGAACTCTCATATATGAAGGTAGCTTAAGAAGTTACTTTCCTCTCTCATAAATACCTGTGTCTTAAGACTTGTGGTCCTACCCAAGGCTCAAAAAAGAAGTTAGTTTGAGCCCTAGAGCTGAACATTGCCCTTAGTTTAAAATTGCCTTTAGTTCTTAGACATGTGTATGTGTGCATATATATGATGAACCCCTTGGTCACCTGGTAAAGCCTGTGAACTGCTGCTCAAATAATATTTGTTGGTGCAGAAATAAGACACACATAGGATTACAAAGGAACCCAGATGTATTCAAATGATGTTATCAAAATATTAAACAAATTTGTGGCATAGTAATATATGTGCTGCTTTATTAACACATTAAATAAGAAGGCCTAATGATTACCTTAATTTAGTAATAGTAACAATGATATTTCAAGGTACCAGATGAAATACAGTAAAAAGAACTGGCTTTTAATGGTAGCAATGTCACAAGTAATGATATTACTGTAGTTGTTGACCACATACATGATGGAAGAAAATTATAAATTTCAACAATAGGTTAGTGAAAAATAAAGATAAAAATTTTTTGCCATTTAAGTTCAGGTACCCCTCAACTCTAGCCCTAGATATCTTGAGGCTTTAGATCCCTCTTCTACAGGGTTGGATCTGCTCTCCCTGTGAAGGGAGGGAGGTTATTGGATGGGGAACTACAAGGGGCAAGATTTATAAGATGTGAAAATACAGTTGAAGGCAGTTCAGGTATTTTCTCTTTATACTATCTTCTGGGAAAATAATATTGATCCAGAAGGTTGAAGTGTAGCATAGTTCAACATACGGTATTTTTCTCTTCTCCCTACATCATCCAGAGTGTTTCTATCTTTTGATGCTTCACTTAATACTTTACTAACACTTTATATTTGCCTGGTGTTTAATATAACTTTCACTTATTAAATGTTGCTTTTGAGTAAGAATGTAAAAAAAGTATTTAAAAAAATAGAAATTAGCACTTCAAAGGGAATAATTGAAGAAATGGAGTTAGATTTTCCATGGCCCTGCTTGGGAGAACCTACTGTACCTAGCAACTAGCCAATAAATGCAGCTTTTGGTTGGTCTATTTTCATCAAAATGTTTGATGTTGGCAATATTTATCACATACTGAAGTTATTGTGTTTGTGTGTATGTGTGTTCTTTTCTCCAGTTCTGCCTGCTAAGCCTGAGAATATTTCTTGTGTTTTCTACTATAAGAAAAATTTTACTTGCACCTGGAGTCCAGAGAAAGAAGCCAGTTATACATGGTACAAAGTTAGGAGAACTTAGTAAGTACGGGAGCCTGTGTGCTATCAGTGTGAGTGTGGGGAGGAGGCAGAGGCTCCTAGTTCATTCATGATTCAAGTCACTTATGAAGTAAAATGTTTTCTCACTTACACAGCTCTGGGTGACTACTATATGCATTCCGTTGGTGGGGGAACATCTTGGCCCCTTGCAGCCACACTGACAAGAATCTGCAGTGATGGAGGGAGAGGAGGTGTGGCTGCACGATGCCTCCTCCTGGAGCTGCTGGGTTGGCTGAGAATAGTCACCAGTTAGGATATCTGTTTGTTTATTATATTCAACCATATTCTTCCTCTTTCCAGAAAGTTCTATAAAACTGTTCATTCTTCATGGATCCAGATATAATAAGTAGGTTATAAACCCAGACCGAGAGGCAGATTGGCCTCAGTGTGTCACTAATTTGCTGTGTCAGACAGTGTTCCACCTGGGCTGCGATTCCCAAAGTTTTCACTACCTCAACCATTCTTTTTATTCTAATTCTATTCAAGTAAAAATTATAAACTTTTTATTATAATTCTAGCCAAAAGCTAGGTATTTTAGTGAGTGCATGAGGGCATTTTTGAAATTTTGAAAATAGCTCATGAAACCCATTATGTCTTCCACGTTCTCTTAGGTATTCCTAAGCCTCTTTTGGGAACAATTGGAAGAAGATATTTAAGTATTTTCCATTCAGAAAGAGAGTCTATAGTTCCAAGTTTTTGCTTTGTTTCATTTTTAAGGGCAAACCTCATACATACTCCATTTTTTTTTCATGCCTTGGAAATTGGTAACTAGTATTGTAAGGAAAGTCCACTTCATGTTTTACAGTAAAAGAAAGGGAAAATAGAAACAATATGCCTTGCAGCATTGATAAATCAGTGAGTATATCACAGAGATGATTTAAAACAGAGATCAGCAAACTTCCTGTGTAAAGGGCTAAATAATAAATATTTTAGGCTCAGGGGGAGATGGGTCTCTGTCCAACTGTCAACACTACTGCTTTGGCAAGAAAGCTGCCATAGACAATTTGTAAACCAATGGACCTGACTGTTTTCCAATAAAATCTTATTTATAGACAGTGAAATTTGAATTTCATATGCTTTTTACATGCCACAACATGTTCTTTTTATTTTGGTATTTTTTCCTCAACCATTTAACAATGTAAAACCTGTTCTTAGCCTGTGATCCATGTAAGAATGGGAGGTGGGCTGGCTGTATTTGACCTGCACGCTACAGTTTGCTGACACCTGCTTTTGAAAATAAGAATGACAAAGTCCCAATGATCCATGGTTCAGGTGACTTTATCTTCTCCCAGACTTGTTAGTTCCAGTCCCACTGTTGAACAAGAAGTACCTGTAGAATTAAAATCTGGAAACCTCAATAGGTTTACTCCTATTTTTCTGTTTTAAAGAGTCATTTCCCCACCCCCACCCCCTTCCATCTCCATGTATTATCATTATCGTCAGCTGGAAGCCCCTTGGTGCCAGGCCTATGTACAGCTCCTCGGGGGGGCCTCAGGCCTGCTAGGCTCTCCAGGCCTACCAGACTGCCTTGCATTTTTTTAGTTTATCGCTGAGAACATCTCTTCCAGGCAGAAGGAATGGATTTCCTTGTGAATAGTCAAATCTGAAAGCAGATTTTGGTGGGTCAGTGGTGTGAATAAAAAATCTACCAGATGCCCAGAAAAAACAGAAATTTAATTTTCCTTGGGGAAGAGAATGAGGAGTTGGGATGCCTTCATGGAGATAGTGGTTTTTGAGCACACTTGAAAGCGCTCTAGGGGTGTAGAAAAGGGGAGAAAGGGGATTTCTTAAAGGTTACAGCAAGAATAAATGTACAAATATTCAACTTCAGTAATAGTACTAATAACAGTAATACTAACAAAACTCTTTTAGACCATGTGCCTGACATTTCACTTTATGTGTATCAGCTCATTTCATTCTCTTAACAACCCTATGCGATAGCTATATTGCTATTCTCATTTTACAGATAAGAAAACAAGGCACTGAGAGGTTAATAAATTTGCCCAAGGCACAGGATTAATAAGGCAAAGCCAGGATTCAAACCTGCTCTTCTAGAACATGCATTTAACAATACAGCATTCCCCTGGAGGCCATATTTTCATGGTTCAATAACCATAGAAAACCCTTGACATTGTTTCTGCTGTCAGCACTCCACGATTCTACATGTCCAAGCTCTGTTCCCTTGTCCTCCACCCCAGCAACACCCGTACCTTGCAAGGTGGGCCTCCTTTCCTGTTGTTAGCCTACTCCATCTCCTACATAGTCCCCCGAACCATGTGGACTATAGCTGCACCCACCCATCTGATTCCTATCAATATGTGTACTTGTTTTCATTAAGTTAAAACTTATAAGGTTTAAGTTATTTATCTAGGAAGATAATTTTTATGAGTTTTATAAAAAAAATATATACCAATGGTAAAAAATTCAATCTGAAATATATAAAGAATGTAAAAAATCACTGGAGATCCTACCACCAAAGGTAACAACTTAAACATTTTGATGAAGACCTTTACAGGTGTCTCTAAGAACAGTTATATAAATGTTTATATGAAAGTGATTATTCTGTATATAATATGCATCCAGCTTCTTTTCCATCAATAGAGTACATATATATATATATGGAAGGCATCTTTCTATATCAATAGATATATTAAAAACTGTCGTTTTTAATTCTATTTATGTATCTGCCATAATTTATTTAACAAATTCTCTTTGATTTTTTTTTCTTTTAAGAATAAGTTCTTGAGACTCGAATCATATTTTCCAGGGCCTATTAATTATTCCTTACCAATAGGAAATGCATTATGAGTGTAGCTTTTGCTGGGCTTATGCAGTTCCAAGGAGGTCTCCATGGTTCATAGCATCTCAGGCAGGCAGGAAGCAGGTAACTATAATGTCTCCTTGGAGGTGAGGAAGGAATTTGGAGAGAGGGGCACCAAATTCTGGGCTATACTGTTCTCAAGAGAAACCCAGAGTGAAACTAATAAATACATGCATAATACATTATATATGGCTGTGTGTCTGAACTGCTGTATTAAACTCATGTTGAATCACTTTTTCCTTCAAAGCTCTTATGGACATAAAAGTGATATTTGTTCACCTGATAATTCTGCAAGTGGAAATCATGCTTCATGCTCTTTTCTTCCTCCAACAATAACAAACCCAGATAACTACACTATTCAAGTGGAAGCTCAAAATGCAGATGGTATAATTAAATCTGATACAACACATTGGAGCTTAGATGCCATAAGTAAGTTAATATTTTTATATACCCTTTTGTTTAAAGATACCTTCTCTTTTTTTCTTTGAAGAACTGTGGACTCAAAAGTAGACTCATAGCTCAAGGATATAGAGGTGTGTGTTAGGGATATACAGAAAATGTGTCCTTTACTGAAGAAAGAATGGGGAGGAGGTAGGGAGGAAGGAAGGAGAGTAAGGAATTGACTATACATGGTCAACTGATCTTTGACAAGGGGCACCAAGAATATAAAATGAGAAAGGGATAGTCTCTTCAATATATGGTAATGGGAAAACTGGATATCCGTGTGCAAAAGAATGAAATTGGATCCATATTTTACACCATACAGAAAAATCAACTCAAAATGGAGTAAAGACTTAAGACCTGCAGCCATAATATTCCTAGGAGAAACCATAGGGAAAAAGCTCCTTGACATTGATCTTGGCACTGATTCCTTGGATATAAGACATCAAAACCACTGAATAAATTAGTGGGACTATTCCTCATGTAATTGTAGATTAATGATACCAAAAAAAAAATTTAAATACACAAAAAATTTTTAAAAAATCAGTGGGACTACATCAAACTAAATAGCTTCTGAACAGCAAATGAAACAATCAACAAATGTAGAAGCAACATGCAGAATGGGAGAAAATATTTGCAAACCATATAATTGATAAGGGGTTAATATCCAAAATATATAAGGAACTCCTACAACTCAATAGCAAAAAATCAAATAAGCCCATTAAAAAATAGGCAAAGGACCTGAATAGACATTTCTGCAAAGAAGACATACAAATGAAAAAAATATATATGAAAAGAGACATTTGCCGGTCCCTCTTTCCTCTTGTAGTTTGTATCATAAACCGTACTCAAGGAAATAGAGTTTTTCCTCCTGAAAACATCATTGCTTATATAGGAAAAGAGTATAACTCTTATTTTAAAATATCTGACTAATTCTTACCTTCTTAATTTTTTTTCAAAAATTTAATTTCATCATATAATTTTTAAAAACTTTTTATTAAGGTATTATTGATATATACTCTTATGAAGGTTTCACATGAAAAAAACAATGTGGTTACTATATTTACCCATATCGTCAAGTCCCCACCCACACCCCCGTGCAGTCACTGTCCATCAGTGTAGTAAGATGCCACAGATTCACTGTTTGCCTTCTCTGTGCTACACTGTTTTCCCCGTGACATCATGTGTATTAAACATAATACCCGTCAATCCCCATCTGCCTTCCTCCCTATCCACCTTTCCACACCCCTCCTATTTGGTAACCACTAGTCCCTTCTTGGAGTCTGTGAGTCTGTTGCGATTTTGTTCCTTCAGTTTTGCTTCATTGCTAAACTCCACAAATGAGGGAAATCATTTGGCACTTGTCTTTCTCTGCCTGGCTTATTTCACTGAGCATAATATCCTCCAGCTCCATCCATGTTATTGCAAATGGTAGGATTTGTTTCTTTCTTATGGCTGAATAGTATTCCATTGTGTATATGTACCACCTCTTCTTTATCCATTCATCTACTGATGGACACTTAGGTTGCTTCCATATCTTGGCTACTGTAAATAGCGCTGCGATAAGCATAGGGGTGCATATGTCTTTTTGAGTCTGAGAAGTTGTATTCTTTGGGCAAATTCCAAGGAGTGGGATTCCTGGGTCAAATGGTATTTCTATTTTTAGTTTTTTGAGGAACCTCCATATTGCTTTTCACAATGGTTGAACTAGCTTACATTCCCACCAGCAGTGTAGGAGGGTTCCCCTTTCTTCTCATCCCTGCCAGCATTTGTTGTTCTTAGTCTTTTGGATGGTGGCCATCCTTACTGGTGTGAGGTGATAACTCATTGTTTTAATTTGCATTTCCCTGATGATTAGTGATGTGGAGCATCTTTTCATGTGTTTGTTGGCCATCTGAATTTCTTCTTTGGAGAATTGTCTCTTCATATCCTCTGCCCACTTTTTAATCAGGTTATTTGATTTTTGGGTGTTGAGGTGTGTGAGTTCTTTATATATTTTGGATGTTGATCCCTTTTCAGATATGTCATTTATGAATATGTTTTCCCATACCTTAGGATGCCTTTTTGTTCTGTTGATGGTGTCCTTTGCCATACAGAAACTTTTCAGTTTAATGTAGTCTCATGTGTTCATTTTTGCTTTTGTTTCCCTTGCTCGAAGAGATGCATTTAGGCCTTATATTTTTGAGTAACATTTTTATTGAGATACAATTCACATACCACAAAGTTCACCTTTCATAAATGACAATTCAGTGTTTTTTAAATCATATTCATAAAGTTTTACAGATCATTTTCATCACCCACTCATTTCTATCATCTATGATTTTCTTGATTTCCTTTAGTTCTTTCATATATTTTCTTTTCAAGTATTTGAGCATATTCAAAACAGTTGTTTTAAAGTCTTTCTCTAGTAAGCCTGGTGTCTGGGCTTCCTTAAGGACAGTTTCTATTGATGTATTTTGTTTCTTTGAATAGGCCCTATTTTTTTTTGTATGCCTTGTGACTTGTTTGTTGACAATTGGACATTTGAAAAAACAGACACCTTTTCTAGTCTTTGCAGACTGTGTCTTTGCAGACTGTGTCACAGATTAGCTGGGTGTGCCCTGAGCCTAAGGATCAGTCTCAAGTGAAAATTCTTTTCAGGTCTTTTCTGATTATGCATGTTGTCTTGGCCTGCATATTGCTTTCTCACTCTGCTGTCTACATAGTTGCTTTCAAATGTCTTAATTTCCCAGAGTCTCACCCAACTTTCCTCAGGACCTCGGGTGGCCTATTACACATCTCTATCTGTAATCTCTTGCTCCAGCTTGTGTGGGTTTGTAGTCTCACTGTAGCTTTCATGAGCAGTTCCAGCTGCTTTTCCTACCTCAGATCTGAAATAAAACAGGGACAAATCCTTCCATGTTACTCCAGAGAGGTTAGGATGTTGTAAATGAGTCTGCTCTGTTCTCTATTGTTCAAGGCGGGGAAGTAGGGACTGGGTTTCTGCCTCCTCCAAACCAAGACCACTAATGTGGTGGAGAGAAAGGGTAGGATAAGGGCAAGTGAGACCACCACACTTTTCCTATCACTTTGAAGGAGACATTTTCTTGATTGGGTGTTTGTTTGGTTGCTGTAAACCTTTTAATGGTTTCCAGAGCTCCAGCCAGGCTAGTGCAGCCAGTTTCTGTTTTATTTTTATTAATTTATTTTTGTTTCTATGGGGAAACAAAAACAGACATCTAGTGCATCATTCTGCTGACATCACTCAATATACATTTCTTATTTAGCAATTCTAAGCACCATTTTAATGGGAATAAAAATTAATAACTTCTCCTTGGTGAATCTAACTACAGTAGGGATTTGTGTTTATTCTGGCTGGAGGCTGTCAAGTTTATTGGTTAAAGGAAGGAGTTTTGGAGTGGGTGCAAACGAATTCCCCCAGCTTGACTTCTTATGAGAATGTTATATAAACTTTGAAAATTTGAGTTTTACTTTCTGAAAAATGAGTGTTACAAATGTTAGGTGGTTGAGAGGCGTCAACAAAATGATTCTCCTAAAAAATACTTATCAAATGCTCAATAAATATCAATAGTCTTATGAAAATTATTTTATATGGCTATTGTTTACAGCTGCACATATTGAGGGGCCACAAAAATTGATGACCACTCTTTAGTCCAGGCATAATCATTATCTATTATTTTTGAGTAGCTATAAAAAGCTTTCTGAATATTTTTATCCAGTGTTTTTAATTTCATGGAACTAAGTAGGGATATTGCTCTCCAAAAACTCTCAGGAATTGCAAAGATGAAAAAGATGATGCTACTAGCCAGGGTGTGGTAGGATGGGTATTCACACCCTATTGATGGAAACTGCTATTAGTGTAGTTTTTTTGGAAGGCAAAATGGCACTGTGTGGAAGCAGCCCTAAAAATGTTCATATCCTTTTACTTATCTATCCTAAGGAGATCTGAGGAAGCCATTAGAGATGCAGACAAAGATGTAACTATCATCCACTTATTTATTCACTTAACAAATACCTGATACCTGATAAATGCTAGGTGTTAATTCTAGGCTTTGTGATCAAGATTCAGCTTCTGTTCTCAGGGAGCTTTAAAATGAAAAGTTGGAAACCCTATGAATGTGCAATAAAGAAAGGGTCAAATAAATTTTGTTCATCCATGACATGGAATATCATGAAGTGTGGCAAAAGAATCATGTTTTGAAGAATTTTTAATGCAAAAGAGGTATATGCTGATTGCATTATTTTATTAAAAGAGACAAAAGGCTTGTTTTGCATATCAATTTTATTTTAAAAATATATAAATACTTCCATAGAAAAAAGCCTGGAAATATACCAAACTGTTAATAATCTCCAATTAATGTCATTGTGGATGATTTAAAGTTTTTCTTTTTATTTTTCTGTATTTAAAAAAATTTTTGTACTGAGCATATGTTACTCTTATAAGCAGAAAAAAAATACAGATTTTCAGAGAGGTTTGGGAAGATAATGTTTGCAGTGTTCAGGGGAAATGAGAGGTGCTTTCTACTGGGCAGTCCTTCATTCTGGGGTCAAGGGAAGAAGCCAAGGGGAGGGGAGAGCAGATGAGGGAATGGCTTCTCTTGTCGTGTAGTTTCTTCTTTTTATATCCCTTCTGCTCAGCATTAAGATCTGACTCAATTAGGAAAAGGCTGATTTGTAGAGAAATCACAGGAATGTATCCTCTCCTCACTGGATTTTGCTTTTTAGGGAGTGGTGGCGGCTGCATTCCTTTTGCTCCACCTTCCTCATGTCATTTGCATATAGTGGGTTGCAAAATATGCACTATATTTCCTTTCTAGACTCTTTTTCATTTTTCGATGGATGTTATTAGCACCTTCTGATCTTTTTGCAAGTATAAAAACTGTGTGATTTTTATTTTCAGTGAAAACCGAACCACCTGAGATTTCCCATGTGAAACCGGTTTTGGGTGTCAAACGAATGGTTCAAATAAAATGGACAAGACCTGTATTGGCATCTGTTTCATCTACTTTAAAATACATGCTTCGATTCAGAACAGCAAATAGTGCCCACTGGGTAAGTTATGCCTTTAGAATGTTTCTATTAGAAGGCCCAAAGAAGAAAACTATTGACAACTTTTGTTGACCTGGAATCATTATTTTTCAATTTTCCACATTGAAAATAGAAGATAGGTAATAGTGAATACTTTCCTTCCCAGTTTCCCATTTGGGCTTTTTAGATTGGAAAAGTGTTTTACTATAGGCATCTTGCATTCAGAGCAGAGAATGGAAAATTTACTTTGGTATTCTAACCTGGTTTGTTTATCTGTGTCAGCTGTCAGAGATTTTATGGTCTGGCCATTTCCTTTTTTATTTTTCCAATTGTATATGAAATTGTGATGTATAACACATATTCAGAAAAGTGAACAAAACTTAAATATTGCATTAAATGAATTATTAAGTCAGCACTCATGTAGAAACCACCAAGGTCAAAAATGGCATGCCAAAGCCCACTGCCTATTACCCCTTTCCTAATGACAACACCCTTTTGCCCTTAGATCTGTTACCCTGATTTTCATCATAAAGATTTATATGCTTTTTATTATGGTTTTACCATTTAAATGTGCATCCCTGAAGATCATAGTTTGGACATTATGTGGAATCCATACATTTTGTCTGTTTTTCATGATTGGCTTCCATCTCTCAATATGGTACTCCTAAGATTCACTCATGTTATATAATGCTGAAGTTAATGCATTTTTATTTCTGTGTAGTATTCCATTGTATGAAAACAATGGAATCATGGCTTTAATTTGCATTTACCTGTCTTTTAGTGAGGCTGCATACCTTTTCATGTGTTTATTAGCTATTTTTAGTCCTTCTTTGTGAAGTGTTGATTTTACACTTTTTTTTCTATTGGATGATCTGTCTGATTTTTTAATTGACTTTTAGCAGTTCCTATGTGTTTGATTTATGAGTCTTTTATTTGTTGGGTGTGTTGCAGACATCTCTCACTATGTGGCTTGACTTTTCACCATCATGGTGACTTTAGCTGAACAGAAATTCTTAATTTTAATACCATCAAATTTTATCAATCTTTTCCTTTATAGTTAACATCTTTTGTATCTTAAGAAACCTTTTCTTACCTCAGAGTTCAGAAGATATTCTCATATTCCCATCATGCAGTCCGAAATGATATCAATTTTGTTTTTTTGGTAACCGCTTACATTATTAAGTTTTAATCAGCTCTCAGCCAGTTAAATCAGTTAAATCTTTCAGACTTTTTTCCTCACACAATATTTGTTAGTAAAACACATCTCCATTATCTTATAACTTGTTGGTTTTTA
This sequence comes from Manis javanica, assembly GCF_040802235.1. Taxonomy (NCBI): domain Eukaryota; kingdom Metazoa; phylum Chordata; class Mammalia; order Pholidota; family Manidae; genus Manis; species Manis javanica. Next base: position 109,216,727 of record NC_133156.1, on the reverse strand, counting down.
ACCTAAGTGTGGGCATTTTATTTATTCCTATTGAATTTCCCCATGTTGGTCTTATCCATCATTTCAGCCTATTTAGAATCTTTATTCAACCACCCTAAACTTGTAATTAACTTTCTAACTTTTCAATAAAATTTGTTAACTTTGCTTCTAACTTCTTAATATGTTCATATTTGGTAATACTTCTTTATCTAATCATTAATAAAAATGGCACCTGGATCAGAGCCCTGTGGTAAATGAGTAGAGACCATCCAGAGAATCAACCTCTCCTTTCTTCTTTGAGGGTGGCCATTTACTCGGCCTTCTTTGAATATATACCCAATTACCACCACAGTCATTCAGCTTGCTTTTTCATCTTGTCCAGCAGGCTATCACTAGACTTTTTTCTTCACTGAAACCCATAGATACTTTGTCTGTTGCATCCTCTCCTCGTCTAGAGCTCTTTTAGGAAAGAAAATTGTTTAAGTTTCATTTGTCTTACATTTAGGACAAGAGAAATAATGATGTCCCCCTCCTCTAAGCTTCTGGACCATTCTCCTAGAAGATGACTATACGTAACATAAGACTTACCTACTTGTAGTTTTCTAGAACCCAGAAGGGCCCCTAGGAAGTTAGTTCCCAGCAGAACATAAGCTCATCTCTGTCACACCACATGTGATGGCCTCAGTGAACCTGAGGAACTTCTGAGGTGACCTACAAGTACTAGCAACCCTTGATTTCTTCTGTTTGTCTGTGCCCAGAGTCCTGTGGCTGCTGGTATAGGATTCAACAGGACAAGTAAACTAGAATCTGTGTCCTTCTAGCAAATTACTAAACACTAAGTGAGGACAGCAAGTATAAACTACCCCAACTTCCAGCATCCTGTGTCCGCCTATTTGACCTGCACCTGTACTCATCTTTGCCTCTTTCCTTCCTGTGTCTGAGGCAAGAGGTCTTTCCTTCTGCTCTCCTGGAGGAAGTGGGAAGGAAAGTGGAATGTGCAGCTGGTATTTCTGACCTTTGAAACAATCAAGTCTACTTAGTTCTAAACCCAGCTACACCAACCCAGCCTTCTCTGGATGATTCCCATTATCTATGGAAAAAGGTCCCAAGCCTTAACTCTCCAAGACCTGCCGCTTATTGACCCCTCCATGTTCATCTTTCATCTTGCTTCTCTAGTAATTCTGAATTGCTAGTTTCTTTTACGTAGTTTTACTATGCTGTATTTCAGCCTAGAATGCCCTCCGCTTTTGTACCTCTACTCCTGCTCCCAAACCTTGCTAAATCCACTCATCTCTTAGAACTTAGGTCTGACACATTTCCCTCGGAGAGCCTGTACTAGGTGCTCCTCCTCTGTCATTGCACTTAATGTTCAACACAGTTATTTAAAGTCATCTATCCTTGCATTAGACTGTAAGTTCCTCAAACACAGAGACCTTGGTTTTCATCCTTGTTTTCCCATTGCTTGGCACATGTGCTCAGTGAATGTTTAAGTAAATTAAACCATATAGAAACTAATTCTAAAATCCTAATGTATCCATATGGCAAAAATCATATTTGTGTGATGCTCTATGGTTTACAGAATGCTTTCCTATGTCCTAAACTTTTTAATCCTTGCAAATATTCTGTAAATGAGGATCACTATTCTTATTTTTACAGATTAGGAAATTTCAGTGTAGAAAGCTTAAATCATCTGTCCAGGATCACAAGGTTTATAATTTGTAGACCCAAACCTGCATTTTCTGATTTCAAGTTCAGTCATGTGACCATAGTTTAACAACTCCAAACCACCTTCCTGTGGCCTTAAAGGATTTCCACCTATAGAAAATGGAACCACATGAACACTCTACAGAAGGATCTCAATACTGTTTTTTTTGTATCATTAATGTACAATTACATGAGCAACATGGTTACTAGGCTCCCCCTATTATCAAGTCCCCACCACATACCCCATTACAGTCACTGTCCATCAGCGTAGTAAGATGCTGTAGAGTCACTACTTGTCTTCTCTGTGATATACTGCCTTCCCTGTGTCCCCCCGACTACATTATGTGTGCTAATCGTAATGCCCCTTTTCCCCCCTTCTCCCTCCCTTCCCACCCATCCTCCCTAGTCCCTTTCCCTTTGGTAACTGCTAGTCCATTCTTGGGTTCTGTGAGTCTGCTGCTGTTTTGTTCCTTCAGTTTTTTCTTTGTTCTTATACTCCACAGATGAGTGAAATCATTTGGTACTTGTCTTTCTCTGCCTGGCTTATTTCACTGAGTATAATACCCTCTAGCTCTCAATACAGTTTTAAGTTTGATAGAGAATTTGGACTAAACCTCTAACTCATCTTCTATGACATAAACACTTTGGGTGAGCTAGAATTTGGCACAAAGTATAGATTGTTAGAAATACACCTGATGAAGTTAATTAGTGTTTTGGTAGGAGTCCATTGCCTGTGTTGAGTTGGGGAAGGTTTAGATTTAGCTTGTGTATGGAGGATCAATTGATTCTGGCCTCTGTGAGGGCCAAAGGCACCTTGCCTAGACAAGAAGCCTGAGTAAAAGAAGACTTCCAGGCACACTGAAAGACTGAGCAGCTTTTTCTTTCCTTTGAGGCTAGGGTTGAGAGCAGGCTTGCACAGCTATGGTAGGCAGAGCTTTCTGAGCATGAACTTGAGGAGCCTCAGCAAGCAGGCCAAGCAAGTGCTGAGGATAGTAGCAAGGCAGGAGGAAAAATGCAAAAGATTTCTTAAGAATATCAGTAATTTTTTAATGTATATTTTATGGATTAATATTGTTTTTATTTCATAATGTTAGGAGAAGGTTGGTCTTCTCTTAAAGGTTTTATTCTGGTTCCAACTGGGACCCATAACTAAGGTAAGTTGGGGAGGCTACTTTCTCTCAGAGATGATGGATTTTCTCAAATTATGTTCCCCAAACCTTGTTCTGTCACTGCAGCATGTCCAAGGAGGGCACTTAGGGAACCTGGAGTTCAGCAGTGAATTGGTCTCACCCTGGATCCTACTTTGTTGCTCCGACATCATCACTAGGCTGGGAGTTCAGGACTCTCCCTCTGTAGCTGGGATGCTCAGTTTTTAGCTACAGACACACATTCATTTTGCCTGATTTCCTTTAGGGCTTATAACTGTGTACTTATTTTCATAGTTGTTATCTATATATAAGAATTATCAGGACTTCCTTCTATCACAAGGTTCTGTGGAACTAGTGTGCATACTCACAAAATGGGCATGCCTGTTTGTGCAGTTTGGCTTTATTAATCAACTCAATGTAAGTTCATATAAACCAACTGCTAAAAGTCCATATTGTAGTGACAATGACCATGCTCAGAAAGAAATAGCTGAATATTGAGTCTCTCTTGGAGAGTTGGGTCCAAAAGGAAATTTGAGGTAATTTATAGTCACTTAACTTCTCTGGCTCTGGACCTTGACATGAGGTTGAATGGAATGCTGCTAAGGTCTCTGTTGCATACTCACAAAATGGGCATGCCTGTTTGTGCAGTTTGGCTTTATTGCTCTGTTGCCTACTGTTCTGTGAGACCTTAGCCATTGGGGTCACCTCTAGACTTTAAACTGAGGCCCAGGTTGCCCTAGGTCCCAGGACTTTTACTTGCATCTTCCAGAACAGCAAGATTCTGCTCACTCATATCCAGCCCAGAGGCAGAAATCTCTGCCCCACAAGCTTAGAAACAGGAAATGGGATTGGTGGGGAAGGTGGTTCATTGGGTGACTCACAGCTATTTAGGTATAAATAATCCCCAGGCACGCATGGAGGTTTATATATGAAAATTACATATTTTAAAATGTAAGATATAATGCTGCTAGTTCTAAAAAGGTAAGAGAGGGTTGGGGAGGAAATAAGAAGAGTGAAAAGATAACATGTGGTCTCCCATCCAGCTCAGGGTTGTCTCTGTCTTTTAGATGGAAGTCAACTTCACCGAGGAAGATATCAACAGAGATGAAACATACAACCTCACAGGGCTGTTGGCTTTTACAGAATATGTTGTAGCTCTGCGATGTGTGGGTGAGGAGTCGATGTTCTGGAGTGGCTGGAGCCAAGAAAAAATGGGAACAACTGAGGAAGAAGGCAAGCTGCTCCTTTATAATTCCTTTTCTGGCTGCTCTGGTTTAGAGTGGCCTGAGCCTAGCAAAGTGCTATACTTGGAAATCATGGGATCCTACAATCCCATAGCCTGGAGAGCCTGTGCATTTCCTTTCCACAGGGCACCCAAGGCACCCACCTGACCCCCGGGGTAAGCCTCTGATGGTGGTAATTACATTAGCAGCTTTTTTGCCCCAAAGGCAAAAGATCACATCCTTAATACTCTTACAATTCTTATACTATATATGAAGTGATGTAATATTATTTAATGCTTTCCTGTGATAAACTAAAGATACATATTGTAAACTCTGGAGCTACTACAAAAGAAATAAGTAAAGGTATAACCAATGAGAAAAGAAAGGTCACATTTTTAATGACAGTGGGGGAAGGAAAGAGAAAGGTACTTACCATGAGTCAGGTGTGGTAACTAAGAACAGTACTTCTAGTCTGTGGGCTTGGCTGAAATCCCAGCCTGGCTCTGGAGTGATTTGGGGCAAGATAACTAATCTCTAAGCCTCCGTTTTCTCACTATATATTCCCCTTTTCCATAAAGGAATATAATTTGTAAAATTGAGTTAATAATAGTACCTACTTTTTAGTGTTATTTTAAAAAGAAATAAAAAAGTTTATTTAGCCCATTGTAAACATTCAATAAATGTCAGATTTCCTATTCTTATTATTAATCTTCCTAAGAGCCCTTTAAGATATGTAGAATTCCCCCCATTTTGAGGTTAGGGAGTTGAATTTCAGAGATGTTAATAAATTGCTCAGGGTCACTTAGGAGGTGTTATATTCTCTAATCAAGAACTTTGCCCAGGGCCTGAACCAAGTAGATGGTCAATAAACGTTTGATGACTGTGTTAGTTTACCATGGCTGCTCTAACAAACTACCCTACATTTAGTGGCTTAAAGCAACAGTTTTTCTCTTAGAGTTCTGGAAGTCAGAAGTCCAAAATAAGTTTCACAGGACTAAAGTCAGTGTCAGCAGGGTTGTCTCCTTTTGGAGACTCTGAAGGGAGAATATGTTTTCTTGCCTTTCCAGCTTTTAGTGGCCTCCTATATTCTTTGGTTTGTGGCCCCTTCCTCCATCTACAAAACATGTCACTCCTTTCTCTGCTTCCATCATCACGTCACCTTTCTCTCCTCTTCTGTGTCAGATCTCTACTTCACTTCTTTAATGACCTTTGTAATAACATTTAAAGCCCACCTAGACAAGGCAGGGTAATCTCCCCGTCTCAAGATCCTAACACAATCACATCTGCAAAATACCTTTGGCCATATAAGGTAACATTTAAGGTTCCAGGGATTAGGACTTAGATTGTTGAGGCCCATTTTGCAGCCTAACACAATGAATGAATGAATGAATGAATGAATGAATGAATAATTAGGTGAATGCTTGGTAATGTCCATACATTTGAAATATGGAAAAGAAATGCAAAAATGCTGGCCCTTCTAATCTTCTATAGTTTTAACCTTATTTGTTTGTAAGACACCTGGTTTTAGAACATGAATTTTCCCCCACCTAACCCCAAACATGATTTCAGGCCCTTCTTAGTCAGTCTTATAGCCAAGTCCCACACTGTTCTTATGCAACATCTGGGGTCAACCTCTGTGCTCTCCGGTGCATGTGATAATTTATTCCTCTGGATCCTGGTTGAGTTTTCCCCATGAGACCAAGTTGGTACTAACAAATGTTTGGTACATTTGCCCATATGGTTAGATGTCTGGAAGCAATCAGGTGCTTTCTAAATTTTGTATTCCCCACTGGATGTTCATGCATAGTCTGGAATACTCCTTGGTGGATATGGTTACACAATAAGGATTCATGTAGCACCTGGGAATTGGTTAAATGGACTCTGAAGGCTTTTCTCACCCTAAGATTCTTTCTTCTGTGCCATTCAGGCATCCAGTCTTCTATGTCATGCTGTAGCAATAGAGAAAAAGATTATAGAAAATCCCAAATCTTATGTGTCTAAGTGCTTAGAACAGTGCCTTACAAATGGTAAGGGCTATATAAATTTTAAATAGATAAAAATACATGCATGGTTAAAGCAAAACTAGTCGATGTAAACTTTTGATTAGAATTACATATACTATTTGGAAACACGTTTACATTCTACAGACATTATTTCAAAGTGTCCAATGAACACAGATGTAATATTTACGAATATCAAACAGCATATCAATTGCACAGTAAAATATGGCCCAGGGGCTATAATCCATTGGTGTAATCTGTTGCTGTGTCTGTATTTTAGCTGGGCCCTCCCTTTTAAAATATCAGAACAAAACATGTGCAATACCTTTGAGCAATTCGTCCTCTCCCTTTGCTACACCTTTCAGCAGGCAGCCTTGGAAACCAAGTTCCGCCTCGGTTATGATCTTGCTTTCCTCCCTGTAGCTGGCAGTCTTCTCTCCAGGGTGAGGAGAAGCCATTATGGCTCCATGTCTTCTGTTAGCTCATTGCAGCCTAGCCTCTCTCTCATGTCAGTTTCGTCCACTTGTTTTGCTGCCAGAAACAAGATTTTTCATTTCAGCTGGTTTGTTATTTCAACTAGCTTGGCTAAGATTAATTAACAAAACACTGCATCTTGGTGTTCTTTGTGTCCTTTGCTAATTAAATCAACTTTCATCAGAGTTACTACTAGAGAACTTGTACTTTTGTTTTTCTTTAGTATTTTTTCTAGGATTCCAGAAGTTGATGAAAATATTCGTACCCCACAGCACATCCTAATTTCTCCCTTTCCAGTTAAAAAAATTATTTGTTTCCCTGTTTCACAATGAAATGCCAGTTGTTTAATACACACTACCTCAAACCTTTCTAATTGAAAATTTCTATTCTAAATTGAATGTGAAGCACTACTTGTATTCTTTTGTATTTCAACATATTGATTATTAGGGTAATTTACTCACACTTAAGCATTAACATCTACTACATGATGCAGATATAACTGTATTCAAATCCTGGCTTTATTACTTAAAAGTTCATGTGTTGGGCAATTGCTTTACTTCTCTGTGCTTCAAAAATGGAGATAAGAATATTGAAGTTCCTAATTATAGGGCTGTGGAGATTAAATGAGGTAATTGATATAAAATGCTTAGTACAGGACACTTGCTAAGTTTAGTTTTTCTTATTGTTGATCTCCAGCAAAGGCACCCATATGTGTCTGAGGTGTCTGACTGCGGTTTCTGTGGGCATTCCCAGATTTTAATACAAACAACATAGCATCAAATTTTTGCTATATCAGTCCAAACCATCGATGACTTGTAGATATTGATGTATTTGGAAAAATTAAATTTTGTTCTTTCACAGATACAGAATTATTACTTTTCCCCTTTGTTGAAACTGCAAATCCATTATTAACTCATGGTTAATGGAAAATTGGCTGTAACAATAGTAGAAGTTTTACATGCTAGTCAGGCGGTGGTTTTGCTAAAAGCTTCATTGTGGGAAGTCTATACCAATGGTCCCTGACTTATGATGGTGCAAAAGCTATACAAAGTTATACAAAGAAACTGTGTTTTGAATTTTGGCCTTTTCCTAGACTCCAGCTGCATGGTATGATCCTCTTGTGTGACGTGGGCAGCTGCACCATCATGAGGGAAAACAACCAATAACAATTATCAGCAGTGGTCCCCGTAGAGCCATTCTGTGTTTCAATTTCGTTACCGTACTCAATAAATTACATGAGATATTCAACACTATTATAAAATAGGCTTTCTGTTGGATGATTTTGCCCAACTGTAGACTATAATGTAATTGTTCTAAGCACATTTAATTTATGATGTTCAGTAGATCACGTGTTAAACACATTTTTGACTTACAGTATTTTGCACTTACAGCGGGTTTTTTGGGACATAATCCCACCATAAATAGAGGAAGATCTGTTTTGGGAAGACTCTTTCTCTTTGAGCAAATCTGCAGATAATAGTGGCCTCAGCAAAAGAAGAAAATGCCTGATTAAATTCACTCTATCACCATCTGCTAAATGACTGCCTATGGTACATTTAAGGAGAATTTTACTCATATTCTGATCATGTGACTAGAATGATTATTAATAATCAGTTTAGTTTTTGCCTCGATCCTTCAGATGAATTTTGGGGACTGAACTGTAATGAACACTTTGCCTTTAGATTTCATTCTCTATTATTCTCCATATTATCATCCCTAAGTCTGACTTCCAGACTGGAACAGTAACTGGAACAGAGAGGCTCTGCAGGTCAGAGATGGAGTGAGAGTGCTTCCCTTTCTGTGGGTCACCTTGGAAGTTCTAGGGACCTTCTGCTAAGGCTGTCTTCTGGGAGGAACTCTGTCTTACTCACATCTCATTGGATTGTAAACAGGTTGAAACCAACCTGTTGCTCCTTGTCTGAGAAAGCTGAGTACTGGCTGTCCTGTCTTCTGATTCAGTAAAGATATCTGGGAATTAGAAAGCTCCTGGCAGAGCTTATAAGACAATATCATAATGGAAACTGATGAAGTCACACGTAAAGGCTAGACAGTTCCAATTTCCTTATATGCAACTTAGATGGAATAACAATAGATCTCACTGGAAGACTTGGGGCCTGATAATTAGACTGTGTTATTCACACTTTGGCCTCTGCAAGAAGAAATGTGACTCTCCATTATGACAAGACAGGTTATTGGCTTAATTATCCTTTGGTATATTTTTCTATACTGTGAAGCTGTCTTTAGTTGGAGCTCAGTAATTTCACTTTAAGATACTCAATCATATAAAGTTTAAAAGATCTCTGAAAATCTCTCAGCGCTAAAACAGTTTAGATAGTGGTTTTTTAGATAGTGGTTTGAGTAGCTGAACCCATTCTTTGCCACCTAATTGCATTATCTTCATCCATGTGGTTTCCTCGAGAAAAGATTCAGAGATATCGACTGCAGCTTCCATTAGAGATGTTTTCTCACTTCTGTAAATTACGTCACTCTTCTCACGGACAAGTCTTCAGAACTCTCAGCTTTCCTCTCTGGCTACGGAGTGTGAGTCATCCTTTAATCAGAAACTCAGCCTTGGAAATTATACTTGTATGGTTAGATCTTCAGAAAGAAACACACTTGAACTATATTATCTTAGATTATGTGGTTCACTGGAGAAATGCATGAATCAGGTCTGACATTATGCCCTTGCATTTTATAGAAGACAACAATGAGAAATGTGCACATGCTATCTTTCTGTAGTTTTCTCAGCTGTGATTGCAGAGATTAACTTTAATGTTATGTTGTCTTTTTTGAGAAGATCCACATGATAAATTCCATTTATGAATTCAGTTCCTACAGCCAGAAAATACTTGCTTTTGCATATGGATTTCTATGTTTCCTTTTTATCAGGCCATGAGAAATACGCAATTTAATGTGATTCTTTTTTACTTTTCCTCTTTTCTCTCCTGTTTCCTGGTTGGTTTTCTTTCTCTCTTTGCCCTCGTCCTTTACTGTTTATTCCCCGTTCCCCTCCTTTTCTGTCCTTTTTCTTACCTTCTCCTCTCAAATCCTCCTCCCTTCTCTTTGTCTCTGCATAGAGACCTAGTAAAGATTATTTCTCTGCTGCTTTCTTCCTTAATTCTTTCTTATATTTTATAACATTGTAAGTATGCAGTTTCATCCTTTTTGGGAGTAGTCATCTGTAGATTGATCCCTCGCTCTATCTCTGCATCTATTTATCTATCACTTTATCAGTTACCCATGGCATTCTCAGCTTTATGCAGATGTTATGTCTTAACAGATGAAGATGTAATGGTTCAGCCCAGATTTGAGTGATGAATTATATTACGATAGGGTCTATTGTACTTTTCTTTGACCTTACATTAAGTCATCAAATCCAAGAGCAGTTTTATTTTTTACCTTTGGTTGATTGTAATCTTTTGGCCACAAAATGACGCCCTCATAGGTGGTCACAGTGCTGCCATCCCTTTGCTCTCCACCTTGCTTCTCCTGACTTTTTCAAGCAAATCCTCCCAATTGCATTTCCTAACAAGCAGACCAGCTAATTTCATCGTCTCTTGCTGTGCCTCCCTTGTGTCTGAACTGAGCACCTCACTCTTGTTCCTTCCAGCTCCGCACGGCCTGGATCTGTGGAGAGTCCTGAGACCAGCTGAGGCAGATGGAAAAAGGCCAGTGCAGCTGTTATGGAAGGTAACCCTCATTCTGGGATTTACTTTTTTAAACCCACATCCAAGAACTGTGATTCTTGAACTTTTACCTCCTGAATTTCCTTTCTTAGAGACTTTATGATGTCCCAAATCTCACAATGGTTTCCCAGCTAAAAAAGAAAACCTCTTATAGGCTACCTTGTGGATGGCCTGAATGTACATTACAGACCCTGAACACCTCTTTGATCTGAAACATTAACATTTGGGACAGGTACAAAAGTACAAGTGCTGGAGGCACCTTGACCTTTTAGAGAAAATCACCCCTGGATAAGAGCACTGATGTGGGGTCGGCTCACTAGAGTGTACTCAGATCATGGCAAACATATATGCATATATGCACCAGTGCCCCTTGGAATACTGGGATGGTGGGGTACAGGGGCACCACCAGGGGGCCAACGGTCCGTCTAGGCCGGAGCCCTAGGAGCGAGGAATGAAGGAGAAGGTAAGAGAAAGGACAGAGAAGGAGGGGAGGGGGAATGAACAGGAAAGGACAGGGGCAAAGAGAGAAAGAAAACCAACCAGGAAACAGGAGAGAAAAGATGGGGTCGGGGGGAGAAGAGAGGGAGGAGAGCAGGGAGATGCCAAAACTCTGTACTGTATCTCTAAAATTACCAGGAAATAGCATGTTATCTCATACTTGCTGAAGTCCAGGCCAGTTGAAAATCCTTTTGAAAATGCAGAAATGGCCCTGCTTTGACTAAGGACACTCCGCCCCCAGTTGCTGCAGGGCGAGAGCATCTTGGGCCTCCCTCCCCTCCCTTCCCACCCCCAGGGCCATGGGACACCCTCAGGCTGCAGAGGCAGCTGACCAGGGAGACACAACCAGCAGAGCCGGGAGATCTCTGAGAGTCAGTCCCAGATGGTGCTGGTTTTCTTCTCAGTCATCAAGTGTGGAAACAAACGACCCTGTCAATGCGTTCTGGGGAAAGGAAAGTAAATAATGGCGTATACCCAAATGCCAACCTGTGGAGCAGGCAGGATGGACCTCAGTGCCCTCCGCCCCCTCCGCCTCCCCTGGGGACCGCTCTTCCTTTTTTCCTTAATAGGAGAGTTATCTAAGAACTAGAATTGGTTAATAAGAATGGATTAAAATTAGGTAGTAGTGACATGAATATACTTAAAGCTACTGAATTGTACGATTTAAAAGAGTGAATTTTATGGCATGTGAATTATATTTCAATAAAGCTGTTGTTAAAAAAAGAGGAAGTTGTTTTAACAGCTAAAAGGCACCCATCATTAGGAACATTCTAGCCGACCTTTTTATATTATGGGAGCTGTGGTGGAAATTCCTGAACTGAGAGGGCAATGGGACAAAGTGTCTTGTAAAGTCCTCTCTGACCCTACATTCAGTCATTCTGCTGCATCTATGTGTGTTACCAGTAACAGAAAGTGAGCAACTGGAAAACCCTATAATTTCTGGGAAATACTCAGTATGCTGATCCCTAGGAAAAACATCTGATTAGTGAGCTCAGGTTCATGCAGTTTGGTTTGGAGCCTCTGGGGTCACCTTAGACTTCTTACCAAGGGTTGGAGATGAGTAGGGCAGCCCCGAATGTTTTAGTCTCTTGGCTGGGGCACCGGGGTGCCTGGTCCAGGCCCTGCATGGAGTTGGAGTGGGTGTGGGGGGAGGGGGGGTGGAGATAAAAGGCAAGGGAGGCTTCCAGGCAAGAGATGACCCAGGACCAGAACAGACTTGAGACTGGCTCAGAGGTTTTCTCAGCTTCTTAGTTTACCTTCCTCTGCCCATGTGGAACAGAGAGAAAGATACAGCCAAAAGGAAATGGGGGTGACTTGTTTATGTTGACCTGGGAATTCTCTTAGGTTAGCCTCATGGAATTAGACTTATGTTAAGGGTTGATACCAAGAGATTATTTATCAATGAACTGGAACAAATAGTTGTAAAATTCATATGGAACCACAAAAGACCCCGAATAGCCAAAGCAATCCTGAGAAGGAAGAATAAAGCAGGGGGATCTCATTTCCCAACTTCAAGCTCTATTACAAAGCTACAGTAATCAAGACAATTTGGTATTGGCACAAGAACAGACCCACAGACCAGTGGAACAGAATAGAGAGTCCAGATATTAACCCAAGCATATATGTTCAATTAATATACAATAAAGGAGCCATGGATATACGATGGGGAAATGACAGCCTTTTCAACAGCTGGTGTTGGCAAAACTGGACAGCTACATGTAAGAGAATGAAATTAGATTACTGCCTAACTCCATACACAAAAGTAAACTCGAAGTGGATCAAAGACCTCAATGTAAGTCATGAAACCATAAAACTCTTAGAAGAAAACATAGGCAAAACTCTCTTGAATATAAACATGAACAAATTCTTCATGAACATATCTCCATGGGCAAGGGAAACAAAAGCAAAAATGAACAAGTGGGACAATATCAAACTAAAAACCTACTGTACAGCAGAGGACACTATCAGTAGAACAAAAAGACATCCTATAGTATGGGAGAATATATTCATAAATGACATATCCAATAAGGGGTTGACATCCAAAATATACAAAGAGCTTATGCACCTCAACAAACAAAAAGCAAATAAGCCAATTAAAAAATGGGCAGAGGAACTGAACAGATACTTATCCAAAGAAGAAATTCAGATGGCAAACAGGCACATGAAAAGATGCTTCATATCACTAATCATCAGAGAAATGCAAATTAAAACCACAATGAGATATCACCTCACACCAGTAAGGATGGCCACCATCCAAAAGACAAACAACAACAAATGTTGGTGAGGATTTGGATAAAGGGGAACCTTCCAACACTGCTGGTGGGAATGTAAATTAGTTCAACCATTGTGGAAAGCAGTGTGGAGGTTTCTCAAAAAACTAAAAATAGAAATACCATTTGACCCAGGAATTCCACTCCTAGGAATTTACCCTAAGAATGCAGGAGCCCAGTTTGAAAAAGACATATGCACGCCTATGTTTTTGCAGCACTATTTACAATAGCCAAGAAATGGAAGCAACCTTAGTGTCCATCAGTAGACAAATGGATAAAGAAGATGTGGTAAATATACACAATGGAATATTATTCAGCCGTAAGAATAAAACAAATTCTAACATTTGCAACAACATGGATGGAGCTAGAGGGCATTATGCTCAGTGAAATAAGCCAGACAGAGAAAAACAAGTACCAAATGATTTCACTCATATGTGGAGTATAAGGAAATGAAAAAACTGAAGGAACAAAACAGCAGCAGAATCACAGAACCCAAGAATGGACTAACAGTTACCAAAGGGAAAGGGACTGGGGAGTGAAGGGTCCCCACCAGTAAGATGGCAAACTTCCGGCTTCTCTTCGGGGTCCTCAGTTCCCGCCGGTGCCACCTGAAGCCCAATCACCTCTCGCCCCCCTCCCAATCCCAGCACCTAGCCAACAGCCACCAGCCCCGTAGAAGTGACACCTCAATCAATTCATGCCCCCTCTTATATAACCCAGCACCTTTCCCTAATAAAGCGGAACTCTCCGGTGAATTGCTGCTATGTGTCGCTCCTTTCCTTTCATTGGTGCCGAAACCCGGGAGACGGGACACCCCAACTGGGCCCCGTCTTCCCCTGACACCAGCAGCAGCTTCCCCTCGTCCTCTTTTTCCGGCGCTGGCTCATCACACTCACCACTCCTCTCTGGCCTTTAGGTAAGTTTTCCCCCAGGAGTGGGCCACTCTTCCCCGAGCTATCGCAGTGCCATTGACCGTGATCGTCCGGCAAGGCCCTGACGCTCGGGGATGAGGAGGGAACGCTCCCCGCCTCAGGCCTTGACGGCTGCGGCGGACCCTCAGGCCCCTCCTCCAAAAGCCATAAATCCCCGCCTCAAGCCTTTACGGCTGCGGCAGACGCTCAGGCCCCTCCTCCGACAGTCAAACGCATTCACCATCCCTTCCATCAGTGCTGAAAGTTTTTAAGCAAAATTTCCCCGGGGTGGGCCACTCTTCCCCGAGCTATCGCAGTGCCATTGACCGTGATCGTCCGGCAAGGCCCTGACTCTCGGGGATGAGGAGGGAACTCTCCCCGCCTCAGGCCTTCACGGCTGCGGCGGACCCTCAGGCCCCTCCCCAAACAGCCATAAATCCCCGCCTCAAGCCTTTACGGCTGCGGCGGACACTCAGGCCCCTCCTCCGACAGTCATAAATCCCCGCCTCAGGCCTTCACGGCTGTGGCTGACTCTCAGGCACCCCCCTCCAACAGCCATAAACGAGGTGACTCCTTTGTGGATAAGATTGCTCCCTTTTCCCCCCTCCTCCTTCTGTTCCGTCCGCCGAAAATGCCTAGCGCTAGGTACCTCGAGACTCCGGCACTCTGCCTTCTTAGGGAAGTCTGGGTGACGACCCACACTTTCCAAGAAATTCCGACTCGTATACGAGTTTCCGCAGACCACCAAGGATCATCGGGGACGCCCTTTGTCTCCTTGTGGTCTGCTTCCAGTCCGAGGATCTCCGTTCGTCTTCCCCTGTTTGTCTCCTTCTCTATCCTTTAGCCATGGGAGCCTCCTCATCCCTCCCTGAAAGTTCACCTCTTGAATGCCTGCTTAAGCATCTGGCTACCTTCTCCCTGATGCCTGATATAAAATCAAAACTTCTCCGTAAATATTGCTCCCAAGATTGGCTGACATACCCCCTAGACAATAAAAACCAATGGCCTGCAGGGGGAACTCTTGATCCTAACATCACTCTCGATCTTTTTAACTACTGCCAGCGCCTGAAAAAATGGAAGGAGATTCCCTATATCGAAGCTTTCCGCCTCCTCCTCTCCCCGCCCCCTCCCAAGTTCTCCTAGCCTGCAAGCCGCCGCCCCCGCAGAAGCCTCCCATTCACTCCCTTCCCCTTCTTCTCCTACAACAGCCCTTCTCCCTTCCTCCCCAACCATCTCCTCCCCCATCTCACCTCCTCCACCTTCATTACCTGCAGATTAAGCCTGAGCCTTTCAGCCCCCCTTTAACTAGGTCCCAGGGGCCTCCTCCATCTTTGCCCTCATCACCTGTTTCTCCCGTTAGGGACCGCCTTTGTCTTCTCACATGTTTGTAGAGAGAATGGGAAAGCACCTCCCCCCATGTCTGAACGCAGCATGGGAAAGCACAAGCTAGAGAACAACCGGTGCAGTCCTTAGAAGTTATCTGTCCACAAAAACATATCTTGCCAAGACTCCTCACTCTGAAAATAGGGAGACCTTGAAGATGTGTAGAAACGCCGCCCCTGCTTCTAGCTATGCCCTTCCCCCACTTGCCGATGTGGCAGGAATAGAAAACAACGCATTCCATAAGCAATTAACTGGAGCCCTGCTGTAGCTCAGTAGAGCATGGGACTCTTAATTCAGAGTCATGAGTTCAAGCCCAACTAGAGCGGCAGAAGTAAGCAGCTGGGCTGCTAGCTGGCAACATGTGGATCCGATTCTATCTTTCTTTATTTTCTTTGCCCCCCTTCTGCACTTCAGGACCTGCTCGACTAGGCACGGCTAGACCGCGTCACTCCCCCACAGACTGAGCCAGAACCCTTCAGTCCCCCTCAGACTCAGTCCCGAGAGCCTCCCAAAATTATCGCCCCCCTCCGGGAGGTAGCAGGATCCGAAGGCAGCGTGCGCGTTCGCATCCCTTTCTCCTTAAGAGATTTAGCCCAACTAGAGAAATGCCTAAGTTCCTTTTCCACTGATCCCATGACATACATTAGGGAGTTTCAATACACCCTCCAGTCTTACAGCCTCACACATCATGACATTTTCATGCTCCTGGCCAATACTCTCCTCCCTGAAGAGCGTAGACGAGTTTAGGACTTCGCCCAAATGCAGGCTACTGAAACCCACAGGACTGACCCCACCTATTCCCCTGGCCCCACTGCTGTCCCCGAACAAGACCCACACTGAAATTATAACACCACCATGAGTCTCCGCTCTCGAGATATTTTTGCCTCCTGCTTAATAGCAGGTCTGAAAAAGGGCAGCTTGTAAAGTAGTCAATTTTCAAAAGCTCCAAGACATAATTCAAAAGAGAGATGAAATCCCCTCCGAGTTCTTAGACAGACTCACTCAAGCCCTATTACAGTATACCAGCCTGGACCCAGAAACACCTGAAGGAAGACATGTCCTTATGACATACTTCCTAGCTCAAGGCTACCCCGACATTAAAGCTAAACTCAAAAAGTTAGAACAGGGCCCCGCTACCCCACAGACTGAGATCCTAACAGTGACCTTTAAAGTCTTCCATAAGCGGGAGGAGAAGAAAGAATGCCGTAAACAAAAGACTGATCAGGCCAATTTCCAGATGTTGGCCCAGCTGATAAAACCACAACCTGGGCGCCCCTCTACAAACAAGCCCCCCCAAGAGCTTGTTTCAAGTGCAGAAAAGAGGGACATTGGTCAAGGGCGTGCCCCTCCCCCAGATCTCCTACCACCCCATGCCCCAGATGCCACAAAAAGGGCCACTGGGGGTCTGATTGCCCAACCACCCGAAGGGGAGGCTGGACGAACAACCCCCATCCTAAGCCCGCCGTAGTGGGGCTGGCAGAATAAGATTGATGGAGCCCGGGGGCTTCTCACCCGACCATTTCCATCACCAAACAGGAGCCCAGGGTTACTTTAACAGTAGACGGTCACCCCATCTCCTTCCTCCTAGATACAGGAGCCACCTTGTCAGTCTTGTGAGAATACCGGGGCCCTACCACGCCAGCCATTACTCCTATAGTCCGAGTAGGAGGTAAACAGATTTTCCCATTAAACCCCCCACCCACCCTTTTATGCACAATCCAAGACAATCCCATACCTTTCTCCCACTCCTTCCTGGTTATGCCCCAGTGTCCCATCCCTTTACTAGGACGAGACATCCTTTCCCTCCTCCACGTTTCCATAACTATATCCACTCCCACAGCCCCCAGTACTCCCTTTCTGATGGCCCTCATAGCCGACGACCCCCCTCTACCCAATGAAAGCTCCAGTTCTGCCCTCATACACCCTGTAAATCCCAAAGTTTGGGACATTACAAGCCCCTCCGTGGCCCTATGTCCCCCTGCCTCTATCAAATTATGTGACCCCTCTCAGTATATCTGTCAGGCCCAATACCCCCTAACCACTTCAGCCCTCATAGGCCTCCAACCCATCATTCAAGCAGACCCACTCACTCCCCATTTAATACCCCCATATTAGCTGTTAAAAAAACCAACGGATCTTGCCGCCTTGTCCAAGACCTTCGCCTCATCAACATAGCCATTGTCCCTATCCATCCCTTAGTTCCAAATCCATACAGCCTCAGCATCCCACTTCTCAGTCCTAGATCTCAAAGACCCATTTTTCTATCCCTCTAGACCCCTGCTCCCAAGATTTGTTCATCTTCACCTGGATGGACCCATACACAAGACATTCTAAACAACTCACTTGGTCAGTTTTGCCAGAAAGCTTCCGAGATAGTCCCCATATTTTTAGACAGGTCCTAGCTCAGGACCTCAAACAGTTTCATCATGATCACTCCAAGTACACCTTATAATACATAGACAATCTTCTACTCTGCAGTCTCTCGTGGGAACAGTCTCAACTTGACACTGCCTCCCTACTTAACCTTCTAGCTTCCAGAAGTTACCGAGTATCCCCCGTCAAAGCTCAAATCTCTTCCCCTCCTATCACTTACCTCAGATTCCTTCTATCTCAACAAAGAAAGTCCATTACCTTAGACAGAAAATGGCTCCTCTCTGACCTGCCCATTCCCAAAACCAAGACAAAAATCCTTTCCTTTCTAGGCCCTTTCTAAGCCTAGCTAGATATTTTAGAACATAGATCCCTAACTTCTCCCTGCACCCTGTTGGCAAGACCCCTATACAACCTCAGCAAGAGCCCCCCTAAAAAACCATTATCCTCCTCACCCCGACACTCCTTCATTAAGCTCCGTCAAGCCCTTGTAGAAGCCCCAGCTCTCCATCTTCCTGATTTGTCGAAGCCCTTCTCATTATACATTCATGAGAGGTCCAGTCAAGCTCTAAGAGTCCTAGGCCAATATTATGGCCCAGTAGCTTATATCTCCAAGCAATTAGACCCCACAGTTCAGGGATGGGCCCCCTGCCTACGAGCATTAGCCGCTAGACAGCTCTTGCAGAAAGAAGCTCATAAACTGACATTCAGAGCGCCCCTTACCATTCTGTCCCCACATCACCTAAAAGATCTCTTAACCTACAAAAGTTTACAGACTCTCCCTCCCTCCAGACTCCTGACCTTACTGTCCTCTTTCCTCCAAAATCCTGTTCACCCCCTTTGCCATCCATACCCGAATCATGACTTTTTCCTCCTTTACTGCTCTCTTGCTTTTTTCCTCATTCCTATTGTCTTCCCCACCACCCCAGCCTCCTTTGTATGGCGATTCAAAGTCAGACAGACTTACACACAGCATCAAACAAAAGTTACTGCCCTCATTGTCACACCAGACTGCCCTCTGAAAAGCTGCTCTGAGCCTTTACACCTCCACTTTCCTCCCTCCACTGAAGTGTTCACTAGCAGCTACTTCCTCTATGACCAAAAACAAGCCTATTGCAGGCGATGGCCAGATACCTACAGGAGATGTCCCTACTAGTCTTGCACCATTCACTACATGGGTGACTTCCAGTACCCACAGTATTACTCCTCCAACCGTTTCATGAAATATCCCAATGGCTCATTCTTCTTATCAATCCCAGATCCCTGGGACTCTCGATGGGCTGCCAGAGTCACAGCCTCAGTTTACTACGGGGGGTCCTCGACCCCCCACAGTACCCTTCATATCTCTCGAAAGTATGTTCCCTCTCATTCCCAGATCTCTCAAGTTGCATCAGATAGCAGACATTCCGAAAAAGTCATTATCCAAACTCTTGATAGTGCTTCTTCATCTTCTTATCCCCACCCCTCTTCCCATTTCTCCTACTCTTCATTACAGCTCATTCAGGACACCACCATCTTTCTCAACCACACCCTTAACACAGCCAATTGTTTCTTGTGCGCATCACTACAGCGCCCACTGTTGGCCGCTGTGCCCCTTAATATTTCCAACTACTCCTTCCATGCAGAAAGACAACCCCTCTGCCCCCTGGCAGACATACCCCTATGTGAACCAGAATACGCAGATAATCTCACCATCCACCATTGTGTAGGCCCAACTCCACCCCCTTCCAGCGCACTTCACTGCCTCTCTATCTACACCCCTACCTCCGGCTCTAAGACTTTTATGCAACCGGGACACTTCTTTTAGTGTAATAGCAGTCTTTTCAACTCACTGCCTCTCAACTCCGATACACCCTGCATTCTCGTCACCCTAATCCCACAGTTAACACTTTACAGCATGGCAGAATTCCTTGAGCTCCAACCTCCCTTGCCCTCACGCACAAAAAGAGCTGCTTTCCTTCCCATCATGGTCAGTAGCTCTTTGATCACCTCAGCCATTGGGGCAGGGTTTTCGGGAGAAGCCTTGGGTCACTCTCTATAGGCAGTTAGAGATCTCAACGCCAAACATGAGGGAGCCCTGACATCCACTGCCGATTCTCTAACCTCTCTCCAAAGACAGGTCACTTCGCTAGCTAAAGTCACCCTTCAAAACCGGCGGGCCCTAGATCTGCTTACAGCCGAGAAGGGCGGCCCCTGTGTCTTCCTCTGGGAAGAGTGCTGCTATTACATCAACGAATCTGGCATTGTAGAAACTGACATTACCAAACTCACCGACCTTGCCTCCAGTCTCCACTCTGCTTCCAATTCCAACCCATTCTCGTCAATACTAACAAACCTGCTCCTCACCTGGCTCTGGCCCATTGCAGGCCCCATAATAATCATTCTTCTCGCCTGTCTCTTCTTACCCTGTATAATAAAGTTCATCAAATCCCAAGTCAGAAAAATCTCTAATCAAGCTTTCAACCAGCTTTTACTCAGGAACTACCAGCTTCTGGCCACAGAAGATCCCTCACCCTCACGTGACCTCCTCACCACACGCTGAGATGGACCCCTCTCTCCACTGGAAACTGTTCCTGGAAACAATAGCCGCAGACGCCTGGCTCCTGACACCCATATCCTCTTGGCCAACCTATGGTTACAGGGAACCTTCATTGATTTCCAACCTGAAGAAGTCCACATCTACTCGTCCTTACTGTGGGGAGTCCTATCAACCCTTTCCTCCCAATCATCAAGCCCTCACTCCCTTCTCCGCCCCTGTTCAGCAGGAAGCAGCCAGAGAGAAAGCAACGTCCACAAACCCATAGAGGAGAAAGGGGGGAATGAAGGGTCCCCACCAGTAAGATGGCAAACTTCCGGCTTCTCTTCGGGGTCCTCAGTTCCCGCCGGCGCCACCTGAAGCCCAATCACCTCTCGCCCCCCTCCCAATCCCAGCACCTAGCCAACAGCCACCAGCCCCGTAGAAGTGACACCTCAATCAATTCATGCCCCCTCCTATATAACCCAGCACCTTTCCCTAATAAAGCGGAACTCTCCGGTGAATTGCTGCTATGTGTCGCTCCTTTCCTTTCAGGGAGGATGGGTGAGAAGGGAGGGAGAAGGGGGAAAAAAGGAGCATTACAATTAGCACAGGGAAGGCAGTATAGTACAGAGAAGACAAGTAGTGACTCTATAGCATCTTACTATGCTGATGGACAGTGACTCTAATGGGGTATGTTGGGGGGACTTGATAATGGGGGGAATCTAGTAACCACAATGTTGCTCATGTAATTGTATATTAATGATACCAAAAAAAAAGAATGTGTAATATTGCTTAAAAGGACTGAAAATAAAATAATTAAATCAGATACATAAATTAAGTTATGCCCACAGGGGAAAAAAAAATCATTTAGCAAATCCCCTCTTCTGGCACTTGAAGGGTTAACATCACAAAACAGGTTATTCATCCCAGAAGGAATGAATTACCTGATTGTAGGTTAGCACCTAATAGATAACATTAACCTACACACCCAATCTGCACCATTAATCACTGTCTCAATGCCTTTCTTTTTTCTTTTTTTTTGGCAATGAATTTTGTATCCTTTGAGTTCAGAAGGCAAAAGGAGCTCCAATCCTGGAAAAATCACTTGGCTATAACATATGGTACTTTCCAGAAAACAACACTAATCTCACAGAGACAGTGAACACCACGAACCAGCAGCTTGAACTGTATCTGGGAAGCAAGACCTATTGGGTGTCTGCAGTTTCTTACAATTCTCTCGGGGAGTCTCCAGTAGCCACTCTAAGGATTCCAGCTTTTGGTGAAAACTGTAAGTACAGTGAAAGTTCTTAGATGCCTGGCTTCATCCAACTGCCAAGGAGTAGTCCCTGTTCTCTTACAGGTTGCTGTTTCTCTTGAGTCAAAATGAAAATAAAGTGGGTACTTTTTAGGTTATGCTGGGGAGAGCAAAATCTCCTGGTAACTGGTGAGCTCCTTGAAATAAAGTTCCTTTGGAACAAAGCCTGTGTTGAAAAATCAGAGACTTCAAAAATCATGTGATGCCAAGTAATAAGCCTAGAAGTTGTACATGCAGCTTGTGTTGGTCTAAATAAAATGTAGCCAGGTTGAGCCATATAAAACTGTCACATCTGCCGCTCCCACCGTAGTGACTGAAGCCTCTCCTGAGACCTTCGCCTCAGGGCACTGACCATGTCCCAGCCTTGGTTTTGCTCACCCTCCCATTTTCTTCCTTGTTCCCCTTCCAACTGGCTGCCAAGTTAGGACTATGTCTTACACTTACACTTGCCAATTCACTTCTCATTCTACTTTCATTAAGTAGTTTGTCACAATTTACTGTTCCCAGGCAAACACATATTTCATATTCTGTTTTGGAACAAAATATCTTTGGTTCTTATTCAAGGACTTATAGGCAATGGATTTCCTCTTCCTTGCTTTATTTTTCTCAAAAAAAACCTTACTATTCCTCATTTAATATTTTCTCATTTATTTTATTTATTACCTCTCTCTCTTCATGGATGCACATTCTATGAAGGCAAAGATTTTTTACTCTTTTTCTCTTCTCTTTCTTTTCCTCCTCCTCTCTGCCTTATCTTCCTCACCCCCTTCTTCACTTCCAACACCTAGAATTGGTACGGAGGAGTTGCCACGGCAAAGGCACTTGGTAACTATTTGTTGACGCACATCACAGTTAGGGAATGCATTCTCCAGTTTGCCAGCTGTTTGCTTTGATCTGGACCTGTTCAGGCATTTACACTACTAGTTCTAGACTTGCCTGCTTATGTTCCCTTCTGTCTCTTCTTAAACTTAACCCGCTTCTTCCCTTACCTCATTTTAGAACTTCTATATATATATGTCGCGTGCCCTGTCCTCGCCGGCAAGAACAGCATGCAACAACAGCAGGATTCTTCTGCAGAAAGCTTTATTCTTCAGCTCTTTGTGAAACAAATGAGTTGGGCAGGACACAGAGGGGAAGGAGAGGCTTGCTTATATAGTTCTCATGCTCTGACCTGGTTGGTGCGGCTCCATATGCCTTATTAGCATAACCATTTGGTGGGTCTCATTGGTCCTTATGCCAAGGCGCAATTAGCATGTAGTTTAGTGGTGTGGGATGATTTGTCATTAGGAAGTTCGGGGCCTTCCGGCTGCCCTGCATGGGGCGCTATTTTCTGAGCACGGCTGCCAACATCTCCCCCTTTTTTGTCTAACAGAAGCTCAAGGCGGAACTTGCCAGCAGAGGCGGAGACAGAGGCCTGACCTCCATCATACTTCTTGATGCCCCCTTTTTGGAGAGGGGTTCTGGGCATCTACCCCTATGCAGTCAGGCATGCCTCTCAGAGGGGTCCAAGACCTCTTGCAGTGCTTTGCCTCGCATCCTCTGGCTGGCGTTGGGACCGCTTGGTACAAAGGGTTTGGACCCTTTTTCTCAACCCTCTTGCACCATGAGCTTCTTAAAGAAAGCTGTGATTAAGCATTGAGGTACTCGGGCCTGGTGCAGTGCCACATGGGCTCAGGGTGCAAGAGCTACCTCAAGCTAAAGCCGAGCTTCCTTCTTAAGCATGTTGAGCCACACTTGGGGAGAGGCGCCAACGTCTATCGCCATTAGGGCTTGAGCAAGGATCACCTTGTCCTGCTTATGTTGGTTGCGGAGTCTACATAACAACCAGAGTAAGAGCATGAGACCTCCAAGCAGGAACACGCCCATCCCAGCCATGCCCGCCCACTCCTTGACGTGGGAGAGAGCTCTGAGGAACCAGGAAGAGAGTCCTTCCGCTACGGAGATATCTAGACGGGTGGAGTTGATGTGGATAATTTCTCGCCGCAGCTCTTCTAGTGTCCCATCGAAGTCTTGGGACCAGTTTCCTGAAAGATACTGGGACAGGTCTCGTGACAGATTAGCTGCCCGTGTAAAATTTTTATATTGAATGCTAGTGATGCAGAGGGCACGATATTTCCGCTCACATCCCAATTGGGCCATTTGCCAGAGCACCTCCATTTGTTCCTCCACGAGATCTATGCGTTGATTGAGGATCATTATTCCTCCTTTCAGTTTGCCATCAAGTGTGGACTGTTGGTCCAGGGCAGAAGCTACTGAGGCTGCAAGGTTATTGAGCTCTGTAGCCGATTTGATGGAGGTGTCTAAAGCTATACCAGCGGCGGTGGCTGCGACCGCGGTCGCGGAGATCAGGAGCACTATGGCGGCTGTAACACCGAAATCGCGCCTTTCTCGAAACAGAGTCATGGTGTTAGGGGCGTCTACGGGAACAGGGACCCAACGGGGGATGCGGACTACCAAAGCATTGGTAAAGTTACGCGCATCCCAACACTGAGACAGAAAGCAGGTTTCATTGGAGCAGGAGTCAAAGCTACTATTGGATAAGATAAACAGAAATGGGGGGTATACGCATACTGGAGAAGGTGGAAAAAGGGAATTAGGTGACTCTGGACCTGATTTTGCTGAACACGTGTAGTTCTCGTTGTTATGGGTCATGATCATGTTCCAGTGTGCGCGCATGTGGTTATTCTCGCACCAAAAGGTGATATTTTTTACACCGATTCCCCCACCCTGGAGGGCGGAAAAGGGGGAGAGGTCGGTACACGAGCCATTGACTCCACACAGCATCCATTTATGGAAGGGGTTCATGCTCAGCTGCTGACGAAACTCGCCTTCGAGCACCTTTACTGGCCACCAAGCCTCATTGGCTGGCCGTCCCTCCATATCTGGGGAGATGGTAAACTCCTGCCTCTCAGTTGCCCACGTTACTACAGTTGACTGACAGTCAGTCCAGGGCCACAGCTCTCCCTCATAGTCGCCCACACAATGGGAGGCATATTTGGGTTGACGAGGCCTGTCGGTGGAATTGTTCTTGGGAGAGTGTACAAATGTGCCATTGATCCAGAGAACCATCTGGTGGATAGTCATGTTCTTATAGGACGGGCTCCCTTCCTTATTAGGCCCTTCAAATTTAGCTGACATAACGGGGAGGCTACTGGCCTCTAGAATTATGTCACTGAACCATCCGTATTTCCTCCGTTTCAGGGAGATACAGCCAGCTAGATTCTGAGTGGTGAAGCATAATGACCCATTAGTTACGAAGGATCGGTTTTCTCCCAGGGGAGCTACTAGGGTGTCTTTAACTAAGTAGGGCAAGTTCATACTAGTATTGGTAGTGAAAAAGCGCGGAAAAACGGCTGCATTGAAACGGACAGGCATAGGCTTAGGAAAGGCAGACAGGATTCCCCATCTCAATACTCCCTGAGTCGGGGTCTCCAGTGTCAGGAGCAGGGTCAGGAGGTACAGCGAAGTCATCTCCTTTGTTTAGGACTTTCCTCGTTAGGCGCTCCGGGATCCAGAAGGGATTTTCTTCACCCTGGGGGAAAACACACACAGCTCCCCTGGATCTGATTATGATTGGATCCGGGCCCTTCCATTGGTTAGATAACACGTCCTTCCATTTTACTAGTTCTTGTGGGTCTTTTGGCCACTGATTATGGCGATCCGCTGCTGTATGGCTTTGAGCATCCAGATTCAAAAAATTTATAGTGAAAAGTGCTAGGGTTATGGCAGTTTTTGGTGTGGGGGGTATATCTTCAATTCCCCCTTTTTGTTTAAGTAAATAGGATTTGAGCGTGCGGTTCGCGCGTTCCACAATCCCTTGACCCTGTGGGTTGTAGGGAAGGCCAGTGATATGTTTTATCCCCATGTGATGACAAAATTGAGCAAATTTTGTAGAGGTATAGGCTGGGCCATTGTCTGTTTTCAGAATCTGTGGTAATCCCCATGCGCTCCAAGCTTCAAGGCAGTGCTGGATGACATGGGAAGCTTTCTCTCCTGACAATGGGGAGGCAAAGATGACTCCTGAACAAGTATCCACGGATACATGTACATATTTCAGTTTCCCAAAAGACGAAATATGCGTCACATCCATTTGCCAAACTTGTAAAGGCCTAATACCTCTGGGGTTGATCCCAACATGAGGTGTGGGAAGGAAGCTGCAGCAATGTTGGCAGCTAAGGACAATGTTCCTAGCTTCGGCCCTGGTTATGCTAAACCGCTTGCGCAGTGTTTCGGCAGTGACATGAAATTGTGTATGGAATTTTGAAGCTGTGGTGATAGGGTCTAGCAGGGGAAAAGCTATATTTCTGGTTGCGAGGTCTGCCAGGTGGTTGCCTTGGGTCATAGGCCCGGGAAGGCCTGAATGTGCTCTGATATGAGTTATATACAAAGGAGATTGCCTATGAAGTAGTGCTGATTGTATCTGTTTGAACAAAGTGGCTACTGGGCTGGACGCTTTGATTAGCCCGGCCACTTCTAGAGATTTGACTGCATTAACTACATAACAGGAGTCAGACACAATATTTAAAGGTTCAGGAAAGATTTGTAGGACCTCTAAGACTATGCGACATTCCACTATTTGTGGAGTGTCAGGCGTGTAGCCTTTTGTCACAACTTTGCCATCATGGACATAGGCACCTGTGCCTGTCTTAGACCCGTCCGTGTAAACTGTTTTTCCATGAGGCAGCGGGGTTAGGCTAGTGACCCGAGGAAATACTAGGAGATGATTTTTGGCGAAGTTGATGAGGGGATGTTTAGGGAAATGATTATCAAAGGTTCCTGAGAAACTGTAAGCAAGTATGGCCCAATCATCATTCATAGCACATAATACTTGTATCTGTTCTACGCTGTAAGGGGTTATAATTTTAGCTGGAGCCTCTCCGAAATGTGTCATGGAGGTTTTTACTCCTCTCAAAGCAAGTTTGGCCACGGCTGCTGGATAGTACTCTATTGTCCTAGCCTGAGAGGCTTGGGGATGAATCCAGATCAGTGGGCCGTGCTGCCATAAGACTGCTGTTGGCAGCTCTGGGGTGGGAAGGACACACAACTCAAAGGGTTCATTCGATTGCACTCTATTTAATTGTGCTGTCATCAAAGCCTGTTCTACTTTGCGAATGGCTTGTAATGCCTCAGGTGTGAGGGAGCGCGGTGACGTTAGTTGTGGGTCTCCTTCTAGGGTTTTAAATAGTGGAGTCAATTCAGTGGTGGGTATCTTTAAGTATGGGCGCAACCAATTAATATCCCCTAGGAGTTTTTGGAAGTCATTCAAATTTCGCAATTGATTATGTCTTATCTCAAGCTTTTGGGGGCAAATTACATCTGTGTAAATGGTTGCTCCTAGGAATTTGCTAACACTAGATTTTTGGACCTTCTCGCTTGCTATATTCAGTCTCCAATTTTCTAGGGATCTAGTGAGATCTATATATGCTTCTTCTATTTCCGCTGGTTGTGGGGAGCAAAGAAGGATGTCATCCATGTAATGGATGATCTTTAGCGTGGGATAGGTCTTACGAATTGGGTCTAGCGCTCGCTGAACGTACAGTTGACATATGGTGGGGCTATTTGCCATTCCTTGAGGGAGGACCTTCCACTGAAATCTGGCATCGGGTTGTTCATGGTTAATAGCTGGCAAAGTAAAAGCAAATCTTTCCCTGTCCTTGGAGCTTAGAGGTATAGAAAAGAAACAATCTTTAATATCTATTATGAGCACTTTCCATTCTTTGGGTAAGGCAGAGAGGAGTGGCAGTCCCCGTTGTACGGGTCCAAGCATTCTCATTTGAGCATTTACTGCTCTCAGATCATGAAGCAACCTCCATGATCCTGACCTTTTCCTGATTACAAATATGGGTGTGTTCCATGGGGACACAGAGGGTTCTAGGTGTCCCACTTGGAGCTGCTCTTGCACTAAGCAATGAGCTGCTTCTAATTTTTCAGAGGATAGGGGCCACTGAGGAACCCATACGGCCTCCTCTGTGAGCCAAGGTATGGGCATGGCATCTTCAATGGCCCCTATGAAAAACCCAGGCCGTGACGGTCATTCTTTACTTTGGGCAGGATGGGCTCTATGTGTCCCTGTTGGTGTTTCCCCAGCCCCTTGCCAGGGATGTATCCCATGTCCATCATCATGCCTTGGGCGGGGGTGGAGTATTCATTAATGAGTTTGAGGCCTAAGTCTCTCATGACATCCCTCCCCCATAAATTGACCGGTAGAGGGAGTACATAAGGGGTGACTGTACCCTCTTGTCCTTCAGGGGCTCGCCATTTCAATGGTTTGGCACTAATTGAAGGGCTTGACTCATATCCTAAACCTTGTAATGAATGTGAGGATTGGGTCACAGGCCACTTGGAGGGCCACCAGGTTGCAGAGATAATACTTTTATCTGCTCCAGTGTCTAGGATTCCCTCAAAGCTCTTTCCCTCTATTTGAAGAGTTAATTTTGGTCTGTCTGCTAAATCTAATACTATGAAGGCTGAATCCCAGTCAGAGGAGCCGAAGCCCCTTTCTCCCCTCTCCGTGTTGGTAGCAGGATAATTGGCGTGGAGACTAGGTAAAACTAAGAGCTGGGCTATGCGGTCTCCCGGGGATATAGGATAGATTCCTCTGGGAGCCGAACACATGATTTTTACCTGTCCTTCATAATCTTGATCTATGACTCCGGGATGAACTACCAGGCCTTTCAATGCAGCAGAAGAGCGCCCTAGGAGTAACCCAATGGTATTTGGTGGTAGGGGGCCTTTAAAGTCTGAAGGGATAGGCTGAACTCCCATCTGTGGAGTCAACACTATTCTGGTGGTGGCACGGATGTCCAATCCCGCGGAACCTGAAGTGGCTCTCCTTGGGGGGCCTGGTTGTTCCCGAATGACACTTGCGTGCTGGTTGCCCCATATATTTGCGGGCCCTGGTGACGGGGGCCCCTCTGGGCGTTTTTTGGCAACTCTAAGGGTTTCCCTTCTATATCTTTAATAGACCGGCACTCATTAGCCCAATGCCTGCCTTTCTTACACTTAGGGCACAACTCAGGGGTCTTTTGGGTTGTTTGTTCTGAAGCTGGGCTCCTACACTCTCTCTTTATATGTCCTAATTTCCCGCATTGAAAGCATTTGATACTTCTGTTAGTGATCCTGGCTTGTTTGTGGCTCTGTAATATGGCCGCGGCTAGGCCCGCATTGGTGAGTGGCCCTCCTATTTCTCTACAGGCTTTCAACCAGGCATGTATCCCTTTTTGTTTCCAGGGTGTTATCGCCTGTCTGCATTCCTTGGTACATTGTTCAAACACTAATTGCTCCACTAGGGGCATTGCTTGTTCCTGATCTCCAAATATTCTGCCTGCGGCCTCTATCATACGAGCGACAAAGTCAGAAAATGGCTCGCTCAGCCCCTGAATAATTTTTGTCAAATTGCCTGATACTTCTCCTTTGTTGGTGAGGGCTTTCCATGCCTTGGCGGCGCACGTGTTTATTTGTGCATATACCTGTAAGGGGAAGGCGGTCTGGTCGGCTACCCACTGTCCTTGGCCCGTCAGCATATCATATGACCATGCAGGCTGTCCTTCGGCCGCGTTTGCGCGTGCCTGGGTCATGCTGATATCATGCCACAATGCCTTCCATTCTATGTATTGCCCCATACTAGAAAGGCATGCCTTAGTTACATATTGCCAGTCTGCGGGTGTCATGGCTGTCTCTGTTAATCTCTCAACTTGTGCTATGGTATAGTTAGCACTGACTCCATAAGCCCGAACGGATTCTGCTAACTCCTTAACTTGTTTATGGCTCAGGGGCTGGTGAGAGCGTACACCGTTATCCTCAAATACAGGAAACATTTGTCTAATTGCCTGAAGAGTATCTGGGTGGCAAAAGGAGAGTGCGCCACTCACGTAAGGTGGCGGGGCAAAGGGTGTCGGGGGACACCCTGCTTTCATTTTTTCCTTGGTCCGCTTTTCAACTTTGCTGGTTCCCTTACTTCTACACTCTGCGGTTTTATTTTCTTCCCCTTCCTCTGCGGACGTTAATTCCTCCTCAGATTCCCTATTGGAGAGTTGGAGGTCCCTCAACTCTTTCCAGGGGTATTTACTATTTTCTCCGAGGCGATTGTCACTCGCTTCTCGGGGCTCTTTCGCTTTTGCCCTAGGCGGGCTTTCTCCCTCACTCTGAGGTTTCTTTACCTTCGTTTTTGTGGCCTTTTTTCGGCCGCGCGCGCTCTCTGTTTCCCGTTCCGTTTCTGACATGCTCTCTTGGATATCTGTCAATGCTCTCTGACCTTCTTTTATTACCTTTTCACATCTCTCATCTTGCAGACAAGCTCTAATCAGTTTCCAGAGGGGCCTGGTGCCTCCCCTCAGGCTACCCTCCTCCTCCTCTCTATCAAGATCTTTCCCCAGTTTGTCCCAGCTCGGGATTGAGAGGGACCCTGAACAAATGAACCAGGGGGCCACACGGTCTATCTCCTTCACAAAAGATCCTAAGACTTTGCTGGAGACCTTCAAGTTTCGCTCTTTGAGAGCTGTCTGCAGCGCCGTGACTAATGACGGTGCATTCCCCATGGTGCCTCCTTATTTACAGAGAACCATCAACCATCATCCTAAAAAGCAGGGGCCTCTCGGAACTTACCCCTCCGGGCTTTCTTCTGACCTGCAGTTCTGAATCCTCTCCAGATGTCTGAAGGGTCCTCCCTGTGCCGGTGATGTTCTGGTTCCCGGGTTTCGGCACCACTTGTCGCGTGCCCTGTCCTCGCCGGCAAGAACAGCATGCAACAACAGCAGGATTCTTCTGCAGAAAGCTTTATTCTTCAGCTCTTTGTGAAACAAATGAGTTGGGCAGGACACAGAGGGGAAGGAGAGGCTTGCTTATATAGTTCTCATGCTCTGACCTGGTTGGTGCGGCTCCATATGCCTTATTAGCATAACCATTTGGTGGGTCTCATTGGTCCTTATGCCAAGGCGCAATTAGCATGTAGTTTAGTGGTGTGGGATGATTTGTCATTAGGAAGTTCGGGGCCTTCCGGCTGCCCTGCATGGGGCGCTATTTTCTGAGCACGGCTGCCAACATATATATATATATTTTGTGTTTTGAGCTATACTTGCCACTATTTTAGTTAGTATTTAATAGTATTCCCCACACTCCTTAGCTTCTGGCATCTTAGTTTCTCCCTATCCAATACTTGTAGTGATTAAGTTTCTGACAAATGTGTGTGTCTTTGAATACACATTCTTGTTAATAGAGGCACTGCTGAATAGTAATATCAGTCTCCTGGTGTGGCCCTGTAGTGAGAAGCATTAAAGTGTAGAGGATAAAAATATGGCTTTGGAGTCCAACAGCCCTGGTTTCAAACCTTTCATTAGATACCATAAACCTAAACCTTTCGCAAGTTACCTAACCTTAAACCTGGAGAATGTTAGCTACATGTAAAACGGGGCTATTATATAGTAATACCTACCTCACAGAGCTGTTGTGATGATTAAATGAGATTGTGTGGGTAAAATACTTTGTCTAGTCTAATTATTATTTTTGTCATTCTTAATAAAGTTTATGATCAATTAAATTTCTATTACATATGGATTATCAACTTTAAAATGCTAGAAAATACTTCAAAATTATGCTAAATTCATATAGGGTTTTTTGTTTGTTTTTCCCAAATCTGAAGCTAGTGCTTTATGTCAGAAGCATCAACATGATAATCAGTTATACTGGTCATAGACCAGGTAGGCAAGCTATAGCTTGTGGACCAAAGTTGGCCTGACACATGTTTTTTGTAAATAAAGTTTTATTGGAATACAACCACACCTGTTCTTTTCTTTTTTTCCTTTTTTACACATTGTCATGTCTCCTTTTGTGCAACAATGGCAGGCAGAGTTGAGTAGTTGTAACAGATAAAATATTTACTATTTGACTCTGTGGAGAAAGTTTAAAGGCCCCTGTCTTGGACATATAAGAAAGTAATGTTTTACAGAATTTTGTTTCATAAAGAGGTGTCAACTGGAGAATAGTTGAGTAATAATAGTTATTGTAGGTATAACAATCATTAAATAAATGTAATTATCATGTCCATTAGTGTATGTCAACATTGTGCTAAGATGATAGGTTAGTCAAATGTTAGCCTTGAAATGACCCATGGCATAGATGGTATTAGATCTTCTTTGTGATGATGAAGCTGAGATTCAGCAAAGCTTAGTAATTTGTCTGAGGTCTCTCAGGTGTAATTCAAGCCCAGGTCTGTGTGATTCCAGATTTGTACTATACACTTTATCAAGAACCTTGGATTTGGTATTAATAAGTGACTTAGAATTCTCATTGCAGTTGCTGCATGGCCCTGAACTGGTTATTTACCCATCTTTAAAATAATGGATTGGAATAGATACACCTTCAGGTTCCTTGTTGTCTGACCCTCCTTGGAGTTCTAGGACATTCAGACCCCAAGGGCCTTGGCCAGCAGGCAGCTATGGAGTGGTCTGAGGTAGGGCCTAGAACAGCACGGCTGCTTGCACAGTGAGGGGCTGAGGAAGAGGTTGGGACTGAAGGTGGGCGAGGACAGCCAGCAAAGGCAGGGTGCCAGGCATCAGGGAACCACATTCAGTAGCCAGAACTGCCTTCACGCAGACCACAGGAAATCAAAGGTGTTAGCAGTCAAGCCCTACCCCCTTTTTCCCAGGGAGGATCTGTATTACCTTCTGTGCCTGGGGATGTTATATCTGGAAAAATTACCTAAAACTTTCTTGTTGAATGATGGAGGTATCCAGGAGTTCATTTGCATCGAGTAGAATGATGAGTTGAAAACTTCTCTTTTGTGCCCCTTAATGCTGCCCAAGCCCTTTGTCCTTCCAGGCTGACTCAGGGCTTAGTGAATGGTTTCCCTGCCCTCTGGCGCTCAGGTGCTGGTTTGTTGCCTCAATCCCTGCAGCACTTTGGGCTCTTTAGACCCAGCCCCTGCACAGCCGAGCGAGCGAGCGAGCGAGCGCTGTGCTGGGAAGGAGGAGGTGCAGAGGGCTAGGAGCCAGCACTCACTCCTGCCCTCAGGTCAGGATTTGTGGGCAGTTTATTAACAAAGTGTCTCCAGATTCACCAAATTGGTGAATTTTCTTTTTTAGTTCAAATAAATTGAATGAAAAGAAATAGAGAAAGCTAAACAAACAAAGTGCCTCCAGGGGAACCAAAGGAAGCAGAGGCAGCAAGACCAGGGAAGCAGGGAGGTCAAGCCAAGGGGCTGTTTGATTTTCCCAGGGCTGCTGTGACCAAGACCACAGACTGCAAGGCTTCAAACAGCAGAAATTTACTGTCTGACTGTCCTGAGATTTAGAGGTCTGAAATCAAAGTGTTGGCAGGACCACACTTCACAAGTCCCCAGGGGAAGGTCCTTCCTTCCTGCTTTTGGAAGCCCCAGGTGTTCCTTGGCCGGGCGCAGTGTGGCTTTGATCTCTGCCTTGGTTTTCACAGGCCAGCTTCCGGTGTGTCTCTGTCTCTGTGTCCAAATCCCAATTTTTTTAATAAGGACACCAGTCATATTGGGTTAAGGGCCCACCATCTTAAGTTAACTACTTATATCTGCAACGACCTGATTTCCAAATAAAGTTACATTCTGTGGTACTGAGGATATATTTGGGGGAGGGAGGGGTGGATACAACTCAACCCATAACAGGTGCAATCTGCAATAAAAGTCTTGAGGATAGTGGGTCCAGCCTGACCCAGAAAGGGGAGTGTGGAGTGTAAGTTACATCTCAAAGTTATCCCAACCAAGCAAAACACACAAAAACATTAAGAAGGAATCTGAGAAGATCAGGGAGTATGAACATCATCTGCTATAAGAGGCCGGGTAGGGTCCAAATGCTCCAGTAAGGACTTTCAACCTGACTGGAACAGCTGCTGAGGGTGCTTAGAGGCCATGAGCAGGGGAGGGCAGGGAGGACGAAGCAGGAGTCCTAGGGACTCTGTGAGGCTGCCTTCCCGGCTCTGTGCTCCGGGCCCCAGCCCCACCCCGAGTTCAGCTTCACACTTCCTTCACGCCTCAGTAGCCCTTCCTCAGAGCCACCCTTTCAGACTGTTGAATGTTTGGTCTTGCTTCTAGGAGGAGCAGCTGCAGCGTCTCCTACCGGCCGAGTTTGGGAAAAGGATCCATGAACTCTGCCCTTTAAGGACAGCTACTCCTGAATATGCACACAGCCTGCTGGGGCTAGTTGCCTACAGACAGCAGGATTCAGTATCCCTGTCCCCACACCAAATCTCCACCCCTGGCCTGGGCTTCCAGCTTCAAAAGACATTTTGTTTTTTGGAGGAACACTGTCTCCTCTTCTGTCCTCATCCAGGGCTGTCTTCCATGTTCATTTCAGTAAACATCCTGCGGATTCCAGTTTTGAAGGCTCAGGTGTGTCGTGGGCAGTGAGGAGCACGTGAGGGAGGAGAGCCAAACCCCTGGATCTCCCAAACCCCACTCCTTTGTACCTTTCTCCTGTGCCTCTCTGCACCTCCAAGTAGTTCTCCTCTCTTCCACATAGTCAGAACATTTTCAGTAAGATAGCTCTCTAAATTCTGATTAAATCCTAGATATTGGATTTTAACTCCATGTTCAACTTCTCTATGAAAGGAATCCTGTGGCCTATTTCAGACCATGAATTTTCCGCAGCCTGCATGTCTGTATCTTCCTGGTACAGATAATTCTTTGAGGATAGGATTCCATAGCCTGGTTGTGCAGGGCCAGCCTAGAGGGTTGAAATTTGAAGCCATTTCCCTGGTATAATTTTAGAGTTACCCTCTCTCAGCTTGCCAGCTGCAGGATTACTGGTGCCTGAAATTCTATGTTTAGAGATTCATTCTTTGTCTCAGGCTTGCTTTCCTTTTGATTTACCTGTGGAAGGTAAGTCTTTTCAGTCATCAACTCTCTCATGAGATCTTTTCCTGGAAAAATTCTGGTGAATTTTTGGTAGATAAAGATTAAGAAGGCATTTAATCATCCAGTTGGGGGTTAAGGAAAGGGATACAATAAAACTGAACCACTAAGGGAGGTTGCCGTGGAGATCCTGAACTTCGACCTTCCTTATGATTCGGGCAATGACTGGCTGCCTATGTGGTTGGTGCATTTGGGGAATGAGTTGGCTAGCTGTAAAGCAGTCTTTTTCTCTTCTTCCAGCATTTCAGTGTATTGAGGCCATGCAGGCCTTCCTCACTCAGGACCAACTGGTGGTGGAGTGGCAAAGCTCTGTTCCAGAGGTGGACACATGGATGGTTGAGTGGTTTTCAGAATCGGCCCCAAAGCCCTCCACCTTTTCCTGGGAATCTGTGTCTCAGGCCAGGAACTGGACAATCCAGCAAGGTAGCCAGGGCAGACCCTACAGGTTCCCTCTGTATAGGATTCAATTTCATCAGATTTTAAACCTTTAACTTTGGCTTCAAAGCTATAAAAACAGTTAATAGCATTTGACAAGCTAGTACAAGCTTAGTGAAGTGACACATTTCTTGGCATTTCCCAGCAAGCCTGGGTGGGGAAGCCATGAGTATCAGACAAGGTATCTGGCCTGTTTACATGTAGAAAATACTATTTTAACACTTGCCACCAGCTATCTTGATCATGGGGATAACACCAGAGTTTGTATCCTAATTGTCCTACCCAGGGCACCCCCTTCAGTTTGGGTCACCAATTTAAGAGCTGGGCCCTTTCCCCAGGTGATTGATATAGAAAATAGCCTTCTTTTCAAGAAAGTCCTTGTTCCCTGTAATACACATTAATGAGGTTTTACACTCCCAGTCCCATCAGTCTAACCCTTAATACTGAATAGCATCCATATAAAGAATCATGCTCATGCAGGGATGCAGGCAGACAGAGGAGCTAGAGTTCATGGTATCTGAGTTCTCTAAGATGATTTGCTGTTTGACAGAAGGATTCAGTTTATTCTTAGTGCCCCCAAATCATATAACAAAATCTGTGATGGGGGAGGGACTGAATCTCTTACCTCTCCCTTCCTGGATCTTTCATTTTGCCAGAGGGTTTAGTGCTAAGAATTGCTTTAAAGAGGTTAGAACTGTAATAGACATTAGAGATCATCCAACTTAACCTCCCTTATTTTCCAGGTATGGAAACTGTAGAGAAATAGTATCTCTTTCATAAATCTTAGGGTATAACTCTTACTCTAGCATTCCTTGTACTATGTCATACTCTGCAGTAAATGCTTATTTCTCTCTCTCTCTCTTTTTTAACAGATGAATTAAAACCTTTCTGGTGCTATAACATCTCTGTGTATCCAGTACTGCAAAACCGAGTGGGCAAGCCATATTCCATGCAGGCTTATGTCAAAGAAGGCAGTATGTATGGACAAGGTCCTGTGGGGGCAAGGAAACATTGGGGCCTGTCCAACATTCAGACAAGGCTGTGAATGCCTGTAGCTCATTCACAGTTGCCTTGCTGCTCACCCACGCTGCCCCTTCAGTCTGTAGTCAGCTATATGTTTGATGCAATCACGGTCAGGTTATAGGTTCACTGAGTGTCAAAGCTAGGGTAGTCACTGGTGATCAAGTCCAAGCTCTTTACTTCATGGAAATGAGCATTTGAGGCTCAGAGAGGTAAAATAATTTGCCCAGATTCACAAGGAAACTTAATGCAAATAACACTGTAAGCAGAAATAACATTTAGTTAAGACCAAGTTAGGGACCCTACAAATCAATCCTAAGTTGGAGATACTAAAAAATTATTTTTCATTGTGTAGCAATAAGCACTGGTGAACTGCTTAGACTATATTTTTATCTCGTTGGAAGCTAACATCTTCCAGATTCGACACTAGAAAATATATCCTGTCTCTCAAAGGTAGCCCATGGGGCAAACTCTTCCACAATTTGATAATGGCTGTTACAGTTATGAGTGGAAGAGCTGGGGGCCAAATTAGAATGAGAAGTCTATGAGGAAGTACTTTTTCTCTGGTCTGTGACACATCTTCCCTTCCTGTTCAAGATAGATGACTCCAGAAACTAATGTTCCCAAACAGGTTGATTCGTCAGTTCCCTACTCAGCACTGATTTTGGTATGAGTCCTGGCCAGAGCCTTTGTGGGGGAAGGATCAGCTCGGGTGTGATGGAGTGTTTATTATTTCCTGTCCTGTAAAGTTCCATCAGCAGGTCCTGTGACCAAGGCGGAGAACATTGGTGTGAAGACAGTCACGATCACATGGAAAGAAATTCCCAAGAGTCAGAGAAATGGTTTCATCAGCAACTATACCATATTTTACCAAGCTGAAGATGGAAAGGATTTCTGTAAGTGTGCTCATAGCCAAGTTGAAGACCCCCCAAGCCCCACATAGATGCTATGGCCAGACCTGCCATAGGGACGACTCCCATGGTTAGTACTGTTTCCTTGCCTGAGTCACTTAGCTTCTTTGAGCCTCTCTGGAAATGGGGCCAGGAGCACTTACCTCTTGAGCTTTTTGCAGTCAAATGAGAGTATAGTGACAGTACTAAGAGTCCTGTAGGAACCAGGGGAATTGATATAATTTGTCCTGGTCAGGCTGTGAACAGGTTGGCCTCCTGGGAACTTGCCAATCATTATTGAAGAGTGGAGTGTGCCTGGATTAAAGAGTGGATTGTGAACAGACCCTATTTGGTGGCACTTACCCCAGTGCAGGACCCTTTACTCCTACCACCCATTGCCAATTCAAACTTCTTTTTTAAATCCACAATGTCTCCTGACACCCTAAATTCTAAGCTAGACTTGTATTCATGTTTAATACATTTTTTTGTAATTGTTACAGTAAAATACATATAACAAAATTTACCACTTTAAACATATGAAAGTGTATTGTTTATTGACATTAAGTACATCTGTAATGTTGTGGGACCATTATCACTCTTATTTCCACCCTGTACCCATCAGTCAGTCATTTCCCATTGCCTCATCCCATAGTCCCTGGAAATCACAAAGCTGCTTTCTATCTCTATGGATTTACCTGTTCTGGCTATTTCACATAAATTGAATCATACAATACATGCCCTTTTGTATCTGACTTCTTTTGCTTAGCATGTTTTCAAAGTTTATCCATGTTACAGCATGTGTTAGTACTGCATCCCTTTTCACAGCTGAATAATGTTCTATTGTGTGGCTAGTCCACATTTTGTTTATCCATTCATCAGTAGTGGACATTTGGGTTGTTGCCACCTTTGGTTACTGTGATTAATACTACTATGAACATTGGTTCTATTAATTGGAACAATACTATGAATATTGGTGTACACATATTGTTTTAAGTCCCTGCTTTTAATTCTTTGGAATACACAGTAGTCACCCCCTTATCTGCAGTTTTCACTCTCCATGCTTTCAGTTACCTGTGGTCAGCTGCGGCCCAGAAGCAGAAGATCCTCCTTCTGACATTTGTCAGAAGGTCAGTAGTAGTCTAACACTATGTCACAATGACTTTGTTGTTCACTTCATTTCATCTCATAGGCATTTTATCATCTCATTATCATAAAAAGAAGGGTATGTACAGTACAATAAGGTATTTAGAGAAACATTCACAAAACTTTTATTACAGTATATTGTAATTGTTCTATTTTATTAGTCATGTTAGTCTTCTTACTGTGCCTAATTTATAGATTAAACTTTATCATAGGTATGTATATGTAGGAAAAAAACATAGTTCATATAGGGTTAGGTATTATCTGTGGTTTCAGCCATCCACTGGGAGTCTTGGACTGTATTCCCTGTGGATAAGTGGGGACTACTGTATACTTAGGTGTGGAACCGCTGGGTCATATGATAATTCTAGTTTAACTTATTGAGGAACCACCAAACTGTTTTTGCACAATGGCTACCCCATTTTACATTCCCACCAGTAGTGTATGAGAGTTCCAGTTTCTCTAAATCCTTACCAACACTTGCTATTTTGTTAAAAATATATATTATGGCTATCCTAGTGGGTATGAAGTGGTATTTCAATATGGTTTTGATTTGCATTTCCTTAATAAAAATGATGTTGAGCATCTTTGCATGTTTTTGTTGGCCATTTTTGTATCTGCTTTGGAGAAAGTCTTTTCAATCTCTCTGCCCATTTTTAAATTGAGTTGTTTGTCTTTTGGCTGTTGAGGTGTAATATTTCTTTTATATATTCTGGATACAAATTTCTTATCAAATATATGACTTGCAAATATTTTACCCATTTTGTGGGTTGTCTTTTCTCTCTCTTGGTAGTGTGTTTTAATGTACGAAAGCTTTTAATTTTGATGAAGTCTAGGTTGATCTTTTTTCTTTTGTTGCCTCACTTTTGGTGTCATATCTAAGAAACCTTTGCAAATTCAAGGTCATGTAAATTCACCCTATGTTGTCTTCTAAGACTTATATAGTTTGGGATCTTTATAATGTGGTGTTTGATCCATCTTGACAGGCTAGTTTTAAGCAGAGCATGGTTAGAAGCATTATGGTATGAAAAGGCTAAGCTTGGAAGTATAGCTTCCAGTGATCTAATTTCAGTGTTGCTAGACTGGAAAAAGTACAATTTTCAGCTAGGTTTGGCTGTGGTATTTGACTAACACAGTTTTTCTTTAGCCAAAACAGTCAACTCCAAGATCCTGCAGTATGACCTGGACTCCCTGACACGGAACACCTCTTACACTGTTCAGGTCATGGCCAGCACCAGAGCTGGGGGGACCAACGGCACCAGGATAAACTTTAAGACATTGTCAGCTAGTGAGTATTTCCATTAAGCCCTGGATACATCTCCTTGGCCTTTTCCTTAGGCCGGTCAAAAATGATCTTTGCCAAAGGCAGGAGGAAGCCAAATGGAAGGGTGATACGTTGGTGAGCAGAACTGTCTGCTCCCTGACTCACTGACCTTCCATGAAGGTATATGGATGAGGAAGGAGTAGGGAAAGCAGGCAAACTGAGAGCTGAATTTGCAAAGATGGTCATTTTGCTACTTCCTTCTGGGTAGCCCCATATCATTTTCAGAAAGAGGGATCAAGTAAATGCCAACTCACCCTCAGCCCCAACCAGCTCCTGCCTCAAGGCTGTCTGCAGTTTCACAGTCAGCAATTTCTACGTGTCAGAGGTTACTGCACGAGGGGGTGGGGAGAGAAAACCTTGTTTGAGCAAGAGCCATTGGCTCACAAAAAGATACTTAACCTCACCATTTATGAAGTTTATTGAGCAAAAAGGCACATAATATGTTCTATTTATCCCAGCTTTTACATTAAAAATAGGGAGCAAGAAAAACTTAATACAAGAAAAATATAAATTACAATGTAATTGCATAAGATGGTTATGGGAAATGTTTTAGAGGGAAAGAAGATGGAGGGTGTAGGGAGATGAAGAAGAAAGAAGGAAGGAGAATGGGAGAAACAGAGAAATATGTTAATTTTCCCAAGTCCTTGAGTGGTAGAGATTGAATTTAAGAATATACTAACATTGTTTTAAGGGAGGAACAACCTTTTATA
This sequence comes from Manis javanica, assembly GCF_040802235.1. NCBI lineage: Eukaryota > Metazoa > Chordata > Mammalia > Pholidota > Manidae > Manis > Manis javanica. The sequence goes on along the minus strand of NC_133156.1, from coordinate 109,176,858 downwards.
TCAAAAGTGAAGGAGCATTTGCAAATTTTGCAGTAAATACTAGAAACAGTCTGGTTTAAGTATTCTTAAAAGCCTCTTGTTGATACATTTTCCAAAGAATAAAAGTAGCTTTATGTCTCTTAGAAAACATGCTCCGTTTTAATGGATTAACATTGCCTTTTTCAGTTCTTTCTGATACTGTTCTTCAAAATCTTGTGAAATCATGTTGTATTTTCACCGCACTAGACATGGATTACATTATTTGATGGAATTTTCTCTGGGGGTCAAATGAAAGGTAAGAGACTGCCTTGGAGCTCAGCAGTTCTTACCCTGGGTCTACAGATTACAGATCGCCCTACTTCTACCTTTTTTTTAAAAAGTTACATTTATATTCTAAATATATTTAGAATACAAACTCTGTATCTAGAATACAAATACATTCTAGTCAATATGTTTGACTAGATAAGAACATGGTAGCAGAAAAATTTGGCAAATGAGGGGATGTCACTCTGTCTAAAGCAGAGTTCAAGGTCAAGGCAGAAAAGAAGAAAAACATTGGATTTTCCCATTTTTCTCTTTTTACTGTTTTCATTAATCATAGCCATGTCACTCTGCCTAAACTGGTAACATCTCTCATGATCTCTACTTGGAAAAACAAAAGCCATACAAAACCCCAGGAACCATGTAAAAAGTACTTCTTATTCTGAAAAATAACTTGCATGCCATAGAGGACCGCACTTAGAGAAAGATAATTTTTCTGTACTCTTCTGGTGACTATATATTTATCAAACCTACTTTTTTTTTTGAGAGGGCGTCTCTCATATTTATTGATCAAATGGTTGTTAACAACAATAAAATTCTGTATAGGGGAGTCAATGCTCAATGCACAATCATTAATCAACCCCAAGCTTAATTCTCAACAGTCTCCAATCTTCTGAAGCATAATGAACAAGTTGTTACATGGTGAACAAGTTCTTACATAGTGAATAAGTTCTTACATGGTGAACAGTGCAAGGGCAGTCATATCACAGAAACTTTCAGTTTTGACCATGCATCATGAACTATAAACAATCAAGTCAGATATGATTATTCGTTTCATTTTTATACTTGATTTATATGTGAATCCCACATTTCTCCCTTATTATTATTATTTTTTCTTAATAAAATGCTGAAGTGGTAGGTAGATGCAAGATAAAGGTAGTGCTGTAAGAGGGCAAATGTAGATGATCAGGTCTGTGCCTATAGACTAAGTATTAATGCAAGCTAGACAAGGGCAACAAAACATCCACGGATGCAGAAGATTTCTCTCAAAACGGGGGGGTGAGGTTCTAAGCCTCACCTCTGTTGATCCCCAATTTCTCACCTGATGGCCCCCCTGCGACTGTGCCTGTCTTAGGTTGTTCCTCCCTTGAGGAATCTTACCCGTCTCTGGCTAACCAGTCATCTTCCGGGGCCATACAGGGAAATGTAAAGTCGGTAAGTGAGAGAAAAGCATTATTCTTTGAAAAGATTAGCTTCTTACTTCTTTGCAGATTTATGCCCTGTGGCTTCTATGCCCAGCATTTGTCTTGAGGTATCTTTACCACTTGGAAGAATTATGATACTCAGTAATTTTTGATATGAGGCACGAATTCTATTTAAGGGTTGTAATTAGGAAGAAAGAAGAAAAGCTATAGAAGTAGCAGACGGAAGAAAACATGGGAAGATTGATTATTTCTTTGACATATCTTCTTGTAGAGTAACATAAGCATGTATAGGTTTTAACAAACTACTAATTAAATTGCATACACACATCAACATAATAGGAATACAGTTACATAACCAAAGCAGATCTATAATTACCAGCCATCTCCAGTGAAACCAAGAAAACCAGTTAGGCACCCTAGGCATTTGTGAAAATTTACCTATATGATGGATATTGTCCAACTGTACTTGAACAGTCTTGAGAGAAATCAGACAAATTAAAACAACCCATTCCTGGGAACTGTTCACATCCCATATGTTCTTTTAACAGTAGATAGTCTGTAGTTGTAAAATTTTGGAGCACTACAACTTGCACTTCTCCTAATTCTTGGTTGAGTTCCAACAGTATAGATCCAGTCAAATTTGTTGTTTTACTGTATGCACAGGCCAGCTTAGATATCTCCTTCTTCATTTCTATGGCAAGTCCAGGAACCGGTGGGATGAATGCAGCTACAGCTGTAGCAGCGCCTGGATCTTTGTTGAGATTTTTTGATGATCATCTTCTGGTATGAGTCTACCAGAGACTGCTGATGTTGGAAGTTTTTCTTCATATCCTATCTTAGTTCATTTTCTGTAGCCAAATTAGGCTTTGATCCTCTGTATAAACACAAACAAACCCTTTGCCCACACTTTGATATGACCTTTATACCATTGTGAAGAACCTATTGGACATCACCACACAGGAACTGCTTTTTTTTTTAAGAGAAAGGAATATTATCAGAAAAATGTACTTCCATAGCTGATCATCTGACACCTTTTAAAAGATCAAAATTAAGGATATGTAAAGCATGCATTAATCGTTGATTTGCAGTTAGTTTTATCCTATCAGGGAGTAATCCCCCTTTTCTTTCTCTCTTTTTTTTTGTTATTATTAACCTACAATTACATGAAGAATATTATGTTTACTAGGCTCTCCCCTACACCAAGTTCCCCCCACAAACCCCATTACAGTCACTGTCCATCAGCATAGCAAAATGTTGTAGATTCACTACTTGTCTTCTCTGTGTTGCACAGCCCTCCCCTTTCTCCCACCCCCCACATTATGCATGCTAATCATAATACCCCCTTTCTTCTTCCCCCCACTTATCGCTCCCTACCCACCCATCCTCCCCAGTCCCTTTCCCTTTGGTACCTGTTAGTCCATTCTTGGGTTCTGTGATTCTGCTGCTGTTTTGTTCCTTCAGTTTTTTCTTTGTTCTTATATTACACAGATGAGTGAAATCATTTGGTATTTGTCTTTCTCTGCTTGGCTTATTTCACTGAGCATAATACTCTCTAGCTCCATCCATGTTGTTGCAAATGGTAGGATTTGTTTTCTTCTTATGGCTGAATAATATTCCATTGTGTATATGTACCACATCTTCTTTATCCATTCGTCTACTGATGGACACTTAGGTTGCTTCCAATTCTTTGCTATTGTAAATAGTGCTGCGATAAACATAGGGGTGCATCTGTCTTTTTCAAACTGGAGTGCTGAATTCCTAGGGTAAATACCTAGAAGTGGAATTCCTGGGTCAAATGGTAAGTCTGTTTTGAGCATTTTGAGGAGCCTCCATACTGCTTTCTACAATGGTTGAACTAATTTACATTCCCACCAGCAGTGTAGGAGGGTTCCCCTTTCTCCACAACCTTGCCAACATTTGTTGGCATTTGTCTTTTGAATGGTAGCCATCCTTACTGGTGTGAGGTGATATCTCATTGTGGTTTTAATTTGCATTTCTCTGGTAACTAGTGATGTGGAGCATCTTTTCATGTGTCTGTTGGCCATCTGAATTTCTTTTTTGGAGAACTGTCTGTTCAGTTCCTCTGCCCATTACTTAATTGGATTATTTGTTTTTTTGTTTGTTGAGGTGGGTGAGCTCTTTATATATTTTGGACGTCAAGCCTTTATTGGATCTGTCATTTACAAATATATTCTCCCATACTGTAGGGTAGCTTTTTGTTCTATTGATGGTGTCTTTTGCTGTACAGAAGCTTTTCAGCTTAATATAGTCCCACTTGTTCATTTTTGCTTTGTTTTCCTTGCCAAGGGAGATATGTTCAAGAAGAGGTCACTCATGTTTATGTCTAAGAGATTTTTGACTATGTTTTTTTCCAAGAGTTTTACGGTTTCATGACTTACATTCAGGTCTTTGATCCATTTTGAATTTACTTTTGTGTATGGGGTTAGACAGTGGTCCAGTTTCATTCTCCTACATGTAGCTGTCCAGTTTTGCCAGCACCATCTGTTGAAGAGACTGTCATTTTGCCATTGTATGTCCATGGCTCCTTTATCAAATAGTAATTGACCATATATGTTTGGGTTAATGTCTGGAGTCTCTAATCTCTTCCACTGGTCTGTGGCTCTGTTCTTGTGCCAGTACCAAATTGTCTTGATTACTATGGCTTTTTAGTAGAGCTTAAAGTTGGGGAGTGAGATCCCCCCTACTTTATTCTTCTTTCTCAGGATTGCTTTGGCTATTCGGGGTCTTTGGTGTTTCCATATGAATTTTTGAACTATTTGTTCCAATTCATTGAAGAATGTTGCTGGTAATTTGAGAGGGACTGCATCAAATCTGTATATTGCTTTGGGCAGGATGGCCATTTTGATTATATTAATTCTTCCTAGCCATGAGCATGGGATGAGTTTCCATTTATTAGTGTCCCCTTTAATTTCTCTTAAGAGTGACTTGTAGTTTTCAGAGTATAAGTCTTTTACTTCTTTGGTTAGGTTTATTCCTAGGTATTTTATTCTTTTTATGCAATTGTTAATGGAGTTGTTTTCCTGATTTCTCTCTATTGGTTCATTGTTAGTGTATAGGAAAGCTACAGATTTCTGTGTGTTAATTTTGTATCCTGCAACTTTGCTGTATTCCGATATCAGTTCTAGTAGTTTTGGAGTGGAGTCTTTAGGGTTTTTTATGTACAGTATCATGTTATCTGCAAATAGTGACAGTTTAACTTCTTCTTTACCAATCTGGATTCCTTGTATTTCTTTGTTTTGTCTGATTGCCGTGGCTAGGACCTCTAGTACTATGTTAAATAACAGTGGGGAGAGTGGGCATCCCTGTCTGGTTCCCAATCTCAGAGGAAATGCTTTCAGCTTCTCGCTGTTCAGTATGATGCTGGCTGTGGGTTTATCATATATGCCTTTATTATGTTGAGGTACTTGCCCTCTATTCCCATTTTGCTGAGAGTTTTTATCATGAATGGATGTTAAATTTTGTCAAATGCTTTTTCAGCATCTATGGAGATGATCATGTGGTTTTTGTCTTTCTTTTTGTTGATGTGGTGGATGATGTTGATGGATTTTCGAATGTTGTACCATCCTTGCATCCCTGGGATGAATCCCACTTGGTCATGGTGTATGATCCTTTTGATATATTTTTGCATTCGGTTTGCTAATATTTTATTGAGTACTTTTGCATCTACATTCATCAGGGATATCGGTCTGTAATTTTCTTTTTTGGTGGGGTCTTTGCCTGGTTTTGGTATTAGGGTGATGTTGGCTTCATAGAATGAGTTTGGGAGTATTCCCTCCTCTTCTATTTTTTGGAAAACTTTAAGGAGAATGGGTATTATGTCTTCTCTGTATGTCTGATAATATTCCGAGGTAAATCTGTCTGGCCCGGGAGTTTTGTTCTTGGGTAGTTTTTTGATTACCATTTCAATTTCTTTGCTCGTAATTGGTTTGTTTAACTTTTGTGTTTCTTCCTTGGTCAGTCTTGGAAGGTTGTATTTTTCTAGGAACTTGTCCATTTCTCCTAGGTTTTCTAGCTTGTTAGCATATAGGTTTTCATAGTAGTGTTTAATAATTCTCTGTATTTCTGTGGAGTCTGTCATGATTTTTCCATTCTCGTTTCTGATTCTGTTGATGTGTGTTGATTCTCTTATTCTTTTAATAAGTTTGGCTAGAGGCATACCTATTTTGTTTATTTTCTCAAAAAATCAGCTCTTGGTTTCATTGATTTTTTCTATTGTTTTATTCTTCTGAATTTTATTTATTTCTTCTCTGATCTTTATTATGTCCCTCCTTCTGCTGACTTTAGGCCTCATTTGTTCTTCTTTTTCCAATTTCGATAATTGTGATGTTAGACTATTCATTTGGAATTGTTCTTTCTTCTTTAAGTGTGCCTGGATTGCTATATACTTTCCTCTTAGGACTGCTTTCGCTGTGTCCCACTGAAGTTGGGGCTTTGTGTTGTTGTTGTCATTTGTTTCCATATATTCCTTGATCTCTATTTTAATTTGTTCGTTGATCCATTGATTATTTAGGAGCATGTTGTTAAGCTGCCATGTGTTTGTGAGCCTTTGTTTTCTTTGTAGAGTTTATTGTTTTATACCTTTGTGGTCTGAAAAGTTGGTTGGTAGAATTTCAATCTTTTTGAATTTACTGAGGCTCTTTTTGTGGCCTAGTATGTGGTCTATTCTGGAGAATGTTCCATGTACACTTGAGAAGAATGTATATCCTGTTGCTTTTGGATGTAGAGTTCTATAGATGTCTGTTAGGTCCATCTGTTCTAGTGTGTTGTTCAGTGCCTCTGTGTCCTTACTTATTTTCTGTCCAGTGGATCTATCCTTTGGGGTGAGTGGTGTGTTGAAGTCTCCTAAAATGAATGCATTGCATTCCATTTCCCCCTTTAGTTCTGTTAGTATTTGTTTCACATATGCTGGTGCTCCTGTGTTGGGTGCATATATATTTAGAATGCTTATATCCTCTTGTTGGACTGAGCCCTTTATCATTATGTAATGTCCTTCTTTATCTCTTGTTACTTTCTTTGTTTTGAAGTCTATTTTGTCTGATACTAGTACTGCAACCCCTGCTTTCTTCTCTCTCTTGTTTACCTGAAATATGTTTTTCCGTTCCTTGACTTTTAGTCTGTGCATGTCTTTGCGTTTGAGGTGAGTCTCTTGTAAGCAGTATATAGATGGGTCTTGCTGTTTTATCCATTCTATTACTCTGTGTCTTTTGATTGGTGCATTCAGTCCATTTACATTTAGGGTGACTATTGAAAGATATGTACTTATTGCCATTGCAGGCTTTAGATTCGTGGTTACCAAAGGTTCAAGGTTAGGTTCTTTAGTATCTTACTGCCTAACTTAGCTCACTTATTGAGCTGTTATATACACTGTCTGCATATTCTTTTCTTCTCTCCCTTCTTATTCCTCCTCCTCCATTCTTTATATGTTGGTTGTTTTATTCTGTGCTCTTTTGTGTTTCCTTTAACTACTTTTAGTGGGTAGTTGATTTTATTTTTTGCCTTTAGTTAGTATTTGGTTGGTCTGCTTTCTTTGCTGTGATTTTATTTTCTCTGGTGACATCTGTTTAGTCTTAGGAGTGCTCCCGTCTAGGATAGTTCCTCTAGAATACCCTGTAGAGGTGGTTTGTGGGAGGCAAATTCCCTCAACTTTTGCTTGTCTGGGAATTGTTTAATCCCTCCTTCATATGTAAATGATAATCGTGCTGGATACAGTATCCTTGTTTCAAGGCCCTTCTGATTCATTGCATTAAATATATCATGCCATTCTCTTCTGGCCTGTAAGGTTTCTGTTGAGAAGTCTGATGATAGCCTGATGGGTTTTCCTTTGTAGGTGACCTTTTTCTCTCTAGGTGCCTTTAAAACTCTGTCCTTGGCCTTGATCTTTGCCATTTTAATTATTATGTGTCTTGGTGTTGTCCTCCTTGGGTCCTTTCTGTTGGTAGTTCTGTGTATTTGCGTGGTCTGTTCGATTATTTCCTCCCCCAGTTTGGGCAAGTTTTCAGCAATTACTTCTTCAAAGACACTTTCTATTCCTTTTTCTCTCTCCTCTTCTGGTACCCCTATAATACAGATATTGTTCCTTTTGGATTGGTCACAGAGTTCTCTTAGTATTGTTTCATTCCTGGAGATCCTTTTATCTCTCTCTGTGTCAGCTTCTATGTGTTCCTGTTCTCTGATTTCTATTCCATCCATGGCCTCTTGTTTCTTATCCATTTTGCTTATAAATCCTTCCAGAGTTTGTTTCACTTCTGTAATCTCCCTCCGGATGTCTGTAATCTCCCTCTGGACATCTGTAATCTCCCTCCAGACTTTATCCCTTAGCTCTTGTATATTTCTCTGCATCTCCGTCAGCATGTTTATGATTTTTATTTTGCATTCTTTTTCAGGAAGACTGGTTAGGTCTGTCTCCTCAGGTGTTGTCTCTGTAATCTTTGTCTGCCTCAAATTTTGCCTTTTCATTGCGATAGAGATAGTTTGCAGAGCTGGCATGAGTGACGGCTGGAAGAACTTCCGTTCTTGTTCATTTGTGGCCTTCCTCTCCTGGGAGAACAGCGACCTCTAGTGGCTTGTGCTGGGCAGTTGCGCGCAGATAGGGCTTCTGATTCTTGCCCGGCTGCTATGGAGTTTATCTCTGCTGTTGCTGTGGGCATGGCCTGCCTCGGGCTGCTGCTCCGATATGGTGGAGCCACGTTGGAGGGGGAATGGCTGGGAGGCTGTTTATCTCCGTGAGGGGCCTCTGAGCTGCCCTGCTATCCAGGAGTTTAGGGTGCCCGGAGTTCCCTGCTGCTGGACTAAGTGTTCCAGGACGCTTCCGTCCAGCTGTGGGGTCCCTGTCCCTTTAAGACTTCCAAAAAGCACTTGCTTTTCTTTGTCCCTGGGGCGCCGGCTGCAGGGACCCACTCATAGGTCTTACTGTCCTGTTTCCCTAGTATCCAGGACCCCTCGCATGCACTGTGTCTGCACTCTGGTCTGGATGGCTGGGGCTGGGTGTTCAGCAGTCCTGGGCTCCCTCTCCCTCCCTGCTCCAACTCCTCTCCTCCCGCCTGGAGCTGGGGTGTGGGGCGCTCGGATCCCGCCAGGCTGGGGCTTGTATCTTACCCCCTTCACCAGGCGCTGGGTTCTCACAAGTGTGGATGTGGTCTGGATGTTGTCCTGTGTATTCTGGTCTCTCTTTTAGGAAGAGTTGTCTTTGTTGTATTTTCAAAAATATATGTGGTTTTGGGAGGAGATTTCTACTGCTCTACTCACGCCGCCATCTTGGCTCCGCCCCCCCCCCCTCCGCTTCTATCTTTTATCCTCTATGATCTGTTCTCCACACAGCAGCCAGGGTTTAAAACACAAGACCCCCTGCTTAGAACCCACCAGTGGCTTCTGTCGTATTTTAAATAAAATCCAAACTCCTTCCCACAGCTTTTAGCATCTTTTGTCATCTGACTCTATTGACCTTTTCTCCTACCTCTTTATGCTCCTGTCTGTGTTCCTAACCTTGTTCCTGCCTCAGGGCTTTTGCATCTGCTTTCCCCATATTTTTGCATGATTGGTTCCTTCTCATTATTAACATCGGCTCAAGTTTCCCTTCTCAAGACTTATTCCTTTGCCACCCTGTCTAGAGTTGCTAACCTTCTTTCCATCTTACTCTAGCGACTCCCTATCACTCTGTTTTTTCTGCAGTAATCTTATGTTTTGTCTGAATCCTACCAGAACATAAACTCCATGAGAGGAAGGAGCCTGTAGTTCATGCTTATTGCTGTTTGTTTTATTACTCAGAATACTGTTTGGCAGATTTTAAGAGCTCAGTAAATTACTAATGAAGTTGGAGGATGAAGCTAGTGAACACAAAATCTGTTGATATTATTCAGGGCAAAGAGAACTGGATGGGGAGCCACAAATACAATTTTTTTTTCAATTGAATGCATTTTAATTGAACTGGAAGAAAACTAATAAGGAATGTGTTGCTGAAGCTCCTGGAAAAAAAAGTTCACCTTTCATTTTTGTCCAGACAGTGAGGAGCTGAAGCTGCTGCTGACTTTTTCTCTTTTTCCTGAAGGTACCCATGAGGTTATCCTGGTAACTTCTCTGGTTGGAGGAGGCCTTGGCCTCATCATCCTGCTGGTGGCATATGGTCTCAAAAAACGCGAGTGAGTTTATAGGTAGCAGCATGTGCCCTCAGAATCAGGGATGGAGGGGTGGAAGTGAGTTTATAGGTAGCAGCATGTGCCCTCAGAATCAGGGATGGGGGGGTGGAAGGCATCACGGTGGAAGAGGGCACTCTACCTCTAAGGGTGTTCCTTCATTTATTCATTGATGCATATTTATTGAATTTATTATATGCCATACCCTGTGGCTCACCAGCATTCCAACCAAGCAAGATGGCTTTCTCCCCTCACAGCCCCACGTACCAGGCCTGGGCCTTTCTGAGGCCACAGGAATGCCAGTTTTGCCCCAGCAGCTTTATCTGCTGTGCTGGTCACCTGAAACTAGAGCTGGGGAGAAGGTCCTTTCTTTCAGTGTCTACAGGGGTTCCCTGGCCTCAGAGCCACTAGCTTCCCTCCCAGGAGAAGCAGGGGGCTAACTGCATATGCAGGGGTCAGAGGGTAGCCGGTTGCACACCGCGCGCGGACTTACCATTGCTTGTGGTTACAGTGCTGGAGTCTGGCTGCACAGACATGTTCCCCGCCGCCCTGGCTCTGTGGGGATGAAGCATGTCCTCAGGCTCTTGTGCCAGAGAGTCCCATGCTACCCTAAGGGCAAGGGCTTCCTCCCAGGAGTCCTCTCTCTCCAGAATCGCACAATTGTGGGCTTTCTCTGCCAAGCAGCTGGGCTTAGTTGTGGTCAAACTAATATCAACCTCAGTCCCCAACTATAGGTTGTAACCAAGGCACTGGCACAATCTCGTGTGTTTTGTATGTCTTACAAGCTGCCAGGTGACGCTGCTCTTGGTTGGAACCATACTGTAGAATCACTGCAGTAAAGTGTGGGTTTCTTAAAAGGTTTAGAATGTTACTTTTTCTGGGGAGTAAATCTTGAAGAAGTGGCTCTGTAATACTATGATTTCTGGCATTAGGTCCAGGGGCAGGAGCAGGACAGGGTGGGAATAGCTCTGTTTGGGGAAATGTCTCTTCCCATTATGTCCTACAGATGACCTAAAATTTCACCCCACAAACTTCTTTGCTTTCCTAGTTCCTGTCAGGAGGCCAGGAGCTTGCCTTTATTTAACAGGGAGCCATAGAATTTGTTGTGGTGAAGCCCCACTTTTTGGCTTGGCGAAACGGTATGAATAAAAGGCTTCTTGGACTCACTTCCTGTTTTAAAATCTTATCACTTACTAGCAAATTGAAGCACCTATGTTGGCCTGATATCCCCAACCCTGCTGAAAGCAGTATAGCCACGTGGTGTGGAGATGGTCTAAAGGTAAACACTCCTGTTTCTGTTGAGGAAAGCATCAGGTGGGCTGGTTGTGGGAGGCGGACAAAGGTGATGCCGGTGGGGAGGAGGGTGATGGAGATGGGAGGACAGCTGGGCTGCATTGGACTCACATCACGGTAACTAGAGGTTAAAGAGTCCCAGGGAATGGTTGGCAAGGCAGACGGAATCAGCCTTCCTGGAACAACTTTGACCTCATTCTTTGGACAAGAAGAAAGGGCTTCACCAGGCTCACAGGACCCAGTGTGGACCAAGCATGGAATTGGTCCTGTGCAGGTGCCACCAAAGAAAGACACTGGCCCTACACTTAAGAACCTGACTGTCTAATTAGGGAACAAGAGAGAGCTGGCTATAAGCTTTGAGGTCATTTAAGAAGTAGCCAAGAGCAAGTTGGAGACCACCTGGAGGCCCTGGGTGGACGTGGATGTGCATAGCCATCCAGAGGCTGGGACAGGCTGCCTCAAATTGCTTTTCTCAGATTGGGGAAATTTTAGGCAACCTTTCACTGTCAGTAGGGTTTTCTAGTGAATTATCCACAAGTAGAAACCCTCTTTTTTCATAAGTTTTTAAATTGAAAACTGTTTTGAAATTTTTAAGATTTAATTTCTTGGTTAAGTAGAATAAGCTCTTGTTTCAACTCAGAAGTCTTTTTTAAATATGGACATTTAAATTAATTTTGTTTAATTTTTGTTATTCCTGTTCTCTCCTTTATCAGTCATATATCACTCTATTTGCTTCCCTACTTATTAAAAGCTATTAAGAGACTAAATGAATCGCAGGCAGTATTGTCTGATGTTATTGTTTGATTTAAAATGCTTTTTATATAATCTGTAGGTCTGGCCTCTCTAGCAAGCACTTATTAATCACTCTTTGTACACCAGGCATTGAGCTAGGCTCTGGGGATACAAAGATGTCAAAGGCACTGGTCCTACAAGGAGGCCACCTTTGATTTTCTGGTAATGTTGGGCAAGTCATTTGTCCTTATGATTGTTTTCCATCTGTAAGTGTTCTAATTTTCATGCTCCCATGTCAGCTGAATTGTGAGAACATATAACTGGAAAATAGCTAAAGAAGAAATTATTTGAATACAGAATGCTGTTTTTCTGGAAATGAGCCACTCTTGTCAAGCTCCTGGGGAAGGGCATGTAGAGGTGATTGACTACCACTTTTGGTCTTTGAGAGGAATGTGGAGGCTGGTCAAGGGGGTTGGGTATTGGGTGTCCTGAACCTAATGAGCTTTTGGCTACATCATATGTAGCCCCCAAGTGTCCCTTTCTCTTTTCCAGGGTAAGGTAAATCTGGAGAGTGATGTTTCTATGAACGCAGAAGACTGGATTCTGAAATCATGTCCTGTCTCCAGTGACCTTATTGACAAGTTGGTGGTGAACACTGATAATTTTCTGGAAGAGGTTTCCACAGAGGAACTTGAAAAGAGTCAAGAGAACATTTTGGGAGGGAGAAACAATGAATACGTGACCTTGCCCGGTTGTCCTTATTGTCTCCCTGTTTCAAAAGAGATTCCACCCAGGAAGTCCCAGAACCCGTGTTCTGGAATGCTGGAGGGGACCTACTTAAAAGCCAAAGATCAGCCTCTCTCTTCTGCTCAAAATATAGGGCCAGACCATCTCTGTGAGGAAGGAGCACCAAATCCATACTTAAAAAATTTGGTGATAACCAGAGAATTTCTCATGTCTGAAAAATCACCAGACAAATCCAAAGGAGAGTAAATGCCATCATGGCTTGAGCCCGTGTCTCAGTGTGGACTGTTCCTGCAGAGAGAAGATACCCTGACTTGGCCAGAAGGGCTTCCTTGGCTGTCTCCCACCCTGCTTGTGTGAGAGACAGTCTTGCACACCCTCGAGTGGCCAGCTGACTGGGTGGGCACAAACTGTAAGTTGCCTGAGAAGAAGGGCCAGTGAGAAGTCTGAGGCTTTGCGGATGAAAAGCAGTTTCTTTTGTTCAGATACCAAGTTCTCCCTGAGGCCCCTGACAGTGGGCCCCGGAGGCATGTTAATCTGGCCCTCCCTGGGACTCAGGCCACTGTCACACCTTCGCTGGGACGACCCTCCAAAGTCCCAGGAGAGACTTTCCCCCGGAGCGAGACACCTCGGCCGCTCCTGGGCTCCAGGCCCCACCTCCAAGGCCGCCCTGGAATCTCTCTTCAGGCTCTGTTTCTCCGTCAGCATAAGGGCAGGGGACGTGGAGTGGCCTCCCCGGCTGCGAGCCTGCGGTTCCTCGGTACCCTCTTTAAACCTCGAGAGCGTGCGGCCGCACCCCTGCCCAGGACGGAAGCACCTCGGCGGCCACGAGGGAGGGAGGACTTCAGCTGGCGCGGGGTGGGGGCATGGGCTCGGGGCGGGGCCGGCAGGTCTGCCCCACCCCCCGGGCCTCTGCCCCGCCCTGGAAACAGAAACGGGACGCCTCCGTGGGCTGTCGCGCCTTCGCGCCCAGGGCTAGGCTTGGGAAGGCCCCAAACACTGCAGTGGCTTTTGTGCAGGGAATCTGGCCCCCCACGTTGGCTCAGAGCCCAGGAACGCTTACTGAACAAACTCGTCAAAGGCCTCTTCCCAGAAGCTGCTGAGCAGGATGAGGGGACATGCAGTGTTTGCGATTTTTGCTGCTCTGCCACCAGGACTTCTCTGCCTTTGCCCAGCTGAGCACAAAGCCTGTGACAATTAATGGAACATTTATCCCAAGTGCTGATGGCAGGATGGTACTGGGCTCGTACCCTGGCCAGTGACATCAGAAGACTTGCTAACGTGACTGTGACTCATCTGGCCACAGGGTGGGCAGGTTACTGAGGGCCCGGGAGGACGATGGGAGGCCAGGCAATGAGTGAGCATCTAAGGTGAGCGTTTGCAGCCAGTAAGGCTGATGGTATTTTTTTTTATAAGAGAGCTGGAGGAGTTAGTACTTGTGTAGTAGACAGGACACTTCATCACTGTACTTTCCTATAACTGAAACTAATTTCTAGCCCAAGCCTCTGACATTCTGATGTAACTGCAGCCCAGTTTGGTATTTCTGAGTCCCTTTGCATTTGTAACTCAGTCACATAGGGCTTCTGACCCCCACAGCCCGGGACTGATTCTGAGCACCAGAGGATGTGGTTTTGTGTCTCACATGGTGTCTGCCCAGCGCTGGTCTTGGGATGTGCCTGCGGTCCTACCTGCCCCTGTGTGTCTCCTGTCATCTCCCTTGGCCGGTCGCTGCACCCTTATCATGGTCACAGCGGGTGCTGCTCTCCCAAAGCTCCCTCCTCCTCAGATCCCAAGTGTCTGTGGTGCCCCCTGTCCCCAAATTCCTCACACCTCCTTTACAGCACAGTGAAGGGAAAAAGGGAGCCGTGTGCAGGCATGGGGATCTGCCCTTTGTCCTAGGAGTAGACAGGGACCAACCGAAGGGATGGGCCACGTTCCTGGCTGCGATAGGCTCTCTCTGCCGTGATACCTCTGCCCTCCACCTGTGAACTGTTGAGCTTGGGCACTTTTCTGAGTGCTGTGACCGCGAAGTTCCAGATGGACCCTTTCCACCCCTGCCTTTGGATTTGTGAATTTCTAGGGAAGTTCTAGTCTTGTACTCCATAACTGTTCTCTCTTTCCTGTGACCCTCTACCCGCCTCCAGCCGAGGTGGTGGGGATGGGGCCTGGGATAAGCCTCCTGATCCTGTCTGTCTGAGGCTTCTGAACCTAAAATCCAAGACGTTGATGGCTGGGGACAGAAAAGGGGTCCCACATGGCTCCTCTGCATGGGTTTCAGAGGTGCAGCCGGTTCCCTCTGTTGTCCCTCCCGACGTGGTTCGTTAAGGCCCAGAGCATCTCTGGTGAGCAGTCTGTGAACACCACACTCTTGGCTGGCCCTCTGTTTCATTTCTTCTCCCCATTTCTCACTTTCCTTCTTGCCTGTACCTTCTTTTTTTCCACCACTCCCAGCAGCTTCTCCTATTTTTAACTCGTACTCTTTTCCTCTTTTCTTGTTTCTTTTCTTCTTTCCCTCCCCATCAGCCTCCTTTGTCATTTTCCATATTTTGCCTTTGCTACCTTTGAGGTCTAGGAAAATTGGGCTTTTTGTTTTGTTCTAGAAGGCCTGAGGCAGTTTATAGGAGTCAGCGTTTCTTGCCAGTAAGAGGAGCAATTTCCCAGGAACCCCGGCCTCCCATTTAGTGGGCCACACACTCTGCTCTCCAGAGCAGATTCACAGGACACAGACCACTGGTGCCCTTCCTCTTCTGGGATCAAGTCATGAACTGTCCCCACTCACACTGTGGCCAGGAAGGCCATCTGTGTTTTCTCTGTTACTGTCAAAGAAATATTGAGAGGACACAAACAGGAAAACTTGTGTTTTAGCAAGGTCATTAAAAACTGATAAAATTCCTGTTAAGAGTTTTCTGGGGCTCTGGGAACCATGCAAACAGCTATGTCGGTGTCCTATTAATGGCCTTTATAAGCAGTAATGTCAGAAAAATTTAAAAGAATGGCAATGAACCAACAGGCACATGAAAAAATGCTCCACATCACTAATTATCAGGGAAATGCAAATTAAAACCACAATGAGGTATGACCTGACACCAGTTAGGATGGCCAACATCCAAAAGACTAGGAAAAACAAATGCTGGCGAGGATGAGGAGAAAGGGGAACCCTCCTACACTGCTGGTGGGAATGTAAGCTAGTTCAGCCATTGTGGAAAGCAGTATGGAGATTCCTTAAAAACCTAAAATTAGAAATACCATTTGACCCAGGAATCCCACTCCTAGGAATTTACCCAAAGGGAAGTAGAATCTCAGATTCAAAAAGACATCTGCACCCCTATGTTTATCACAGCACTATTTACAATAGCCAAGATATGGAAGCAACCTAAGTGTCCATCAGTAGATGAATGGATAAAGAAGAGGTGGTACATATATATATATATATATATATATATATATATACACACACAATGGAATACTATTCAGCCATAAGGAAGAAACAAATCCTACCATTTACAACAACATGGATGGAGCTGGAGGACATTATGCTCAGTGAAATAAGCCAGGCAGAGAAAGACAAATGCCAAATGATTTCCCTCATTTGTGGAGTATAACAATGAAGCAAAACTGAAGGAACAAAATAGCAGCAGACTTACAGACTCCAAGAATGAACTAGTGGTTACCAAAGGGAAGGGGTGTGGGATGGTGGGAGGGAGGGGGAAGGGGATTGGGGAGTATCATGATTAGTACATATGGTGTGGAGGGGGAATCATGGGGAGAACAGTGCAGCACAGAGAAGACAAGTAGTAACCTTGTGGCATCTTACTATACTGATGGACAGTGACTGCAGTGGGGTATGGGGGACTTGATAATATGGGTGAATGTAGTAACTACAATGTTTTTCACGGGAAACCTTCATAAGAGTGTATATCAGTGATACCTTAATAATAATTTAAAAAAAAGAATGGCAGTGAAAACAGTCTGTGGTTCAAAAAAAAAACAGTGATCCTTCATTTTAGTTTCTCAGGAAGCAGCAGACACACAGTATATCACAATGCGTGTAGGGGCGGTTGACAGAAGCAGGGGGATGGGGAGAGGGGAGAAAGGAGGGGCGGCCTGACGGGTCCCAGTGACCCTGCAGCTGCAAATCACCTGTGGGTGCAAAGCCCTTGCCAGCCACCCCAAGGGGTTCTGCCCCTTCCTGGCACCCCATTACTGCTGCAGCAGGCGTGCTCGGGCCCAGGGGTTGGCAAACTAGCCTGAGGGCCAGATCTGGGCCTTGTTTCTATAGAGCCCCTGAGTCAAACATGATGTTGACATTTCTAAAGGCTAGAAAACAAAAATCAAAGGAAGAATGATATTTAATGATGTGAACACTGTATAGAATTCAGATTTCAGTGTCCATAAATGAAGCTCAGTTGGAATGCATCTGTACCCATCATTTACATATCATCTGCTCCACTGTAAAGGCAGCACTGAGTAGCTGTGACAGTCTCTCCCACAAAGCCGAACTGTTCGCCATCTGGCCCTTTACAGAAAACCTTTGCTGACCCTCTATAACCCACAGACATGGGGCTCAGACTGTACCATATCGATCCAAAGTGTTTTAGCTTTAAATTAGCCGCTAATTGAAAAAACAATCAGGCTCTGTCATTCTGGGTTTCTAGCTGAACAGGGAGTGGCCCCTGCACAGGTACCCTGCAGCACCCTCCAGCTGCCCTGGCACTCACGACTCAATGTCCCCTGTTTATAGCTAAGGAGGGAAATTGGCGGCTGTTTATCACTTACTCCAGTGCTTCTCGACCCTGGGGCCATTTTGCGCCCCCATCCTCCAGCCCTCAGACATTTCACAAGGCCATGAGATATTTTGGGAGGCTGCTGCCGGCATCTAGTGGGTAGAAGCCAGCAATGTTGGCAGTCATCCCACAGTGCATAGAACAGCCCCCACAACAAAGAATTATCTGGCCCCAAATGTCGGTAGTGCTGCACTTGAGAAATCCTGGCGGAGCTAACCTCTGCCTGTGGACACACAGTACCTCGCCATAGGGGCTACTTGGTGTCCATGGATAGCTCTACGTGTCCCCCCGCTTTTTTTTTGGTAAGTTTAAAATTTGTTTTGGACTTGACTTTACAACAACCATAACAGCAAAAATCACTAAATACAGATTAATTGTATAATTCTTAATTCACTCTCGAGATGATCTGTGTGTACTTTATATATGTTTTCATCTCATTGCAAGTTATATATTGATTTTATTGCATTCTCCCTTTACTTTCATTTATTTCATGTGTAAAATTCCACTTATGGGCATAGTTCACAGCAGTAGTGTTTTGAAGGGCCACTCAGAACTCCACAGTGTGCCTGCATAGTGCTATTTGCTAAGGCGCTCCTAGTTGGTAGCATTTGTTTAAACGTCCTCCTCCTATGTGGGCAACATCAATAAACATTGCTGTACTTTTTCTTTTCCTGTCTTTATCCTAACTCTTTGGAGCTCTTTCTAAAGGTGGAATTGCTGGGTCAAAGTTTTATTGTAATTGCCCCATATTGCCTGACATTGGCCTAAAGAAGATGTCTGAGGCATCCTTTGTCCCTTTCCACTGACAATCAGTTATTTACTGTGGTAAACCGGATTTTGTCAATTTACTAGGTATGGTTAATGAAACTTCAGAGTTATTTGTGTTGCTAAAATCATCGCAAAGCTAAACTTTCCCATCTATGTTTTACAGTCAGAATGCCTGCCTATTGACATTACAGAATCTTCTACCTCTAAGCTCCTGGGGGCACTTAAGAGAGACCAGCTGAACTAGAATTTAGAGGCACTCAGCAGAACTTTAGAACAACTGGTTGACTTTGTCATTTGGTTGACTATAATACGTTGCTTCTTTATGGCATTTTAAAAGAGAAATCTCATGCTGGTGCATTTTGCTAATTAACCACACAAGGTCTATTTGTAGTCAAAGTATGTGGCATTATCCATGTATTGCACTCTTGTTGAGGGGGCGGGGTCCATAACAGTACAACAGAGGCCATAGCAGTCCTTGTTCCCTCTGAAGCTTTTAATGGACACTGGGGTCAGCAGGGAAAGAGTTTGCTCAGAAGCACAAAGAGCCCCAGTCCATATTTGCAAAAGCCTGGAGGCCACCCTTGCTCTCAGCACGGAGCTCCACGCAGGGCCAACCTGTTCATGATGCCTGCCTCTGATGCTGAGAAAGGTGTGGGAGGCAGTGAGGGGAATAACTCCACAAGGGCCCAAAGCCAGTTCTCAGCAAGCCTCAGACGGTTGCTCCAGGGAATGTGGTGGCATATGTACTGCTGCTGTCATTTCGAGGAATGGAATTCTCTGCCCTAATCCAAGGTCACTCTATGTGTGGGGTACAATGCCAGGGAGGTATCCTGAAGCTTGGACTTTGAAATAGAAATAAAAAATGTGCAAACCAGAATGGACATGCATTATATTCTGGATGATTGTAATTGGGGAAGAATGATACCAAGAGAACCGTCTCTTTGTAGGCTGTACGTGTCTTTTCCACCTATTTTTTAGACATGGACATGTGTGTAACCATATGTAATATGTGTGCATGAAAATTCTGTCCTCTTAAGCAGAGTATGAAAACATGATTATTGTAATGAAATCACCTTTAAAATGCTTTATTCATGCATTTGTATTTTGATCTTCCAGATAATAAAGCTGTAATACCATATTTATGTAATGCTGTACTTCTGTTTTAAAGTTTTACCCCCTCAAATGTTCAAAATGAGACTACAAAATATAACTATCCAACTTTGTTAGAGATCAGGGGAGTCCAGGGGCTATGGGAAACAGGAGAGCCACAGGCGGCCGGGAGTCAGGATGGGGAATCCTCGCCAGCGCCCACTGGCTTCCTGTTTGAATCCTCAGGGCAGCATTTCCACTCCCTGCAGCCTCTCAAGCTCCTGCGCTCACGGAGGATGCAGACTAGCCGCTCCCCCTTCTCCTCAGGCTGGAATTGCAGGAAGCTCTCGGAGGGGAGGCAGCCCTGCACCCGTCCACCCCACCCCCACCCCACCCCACCCGGGGCCTCTCCTGCTTTGCACTTCTCCCTCTTGAGGGATTGCACCCCCTCGGCTTCCTCCCTCCTCATCTCCCTCTGGCTGCCTGCCGGCCTCTCCACAGACTACCTCTGGTTTCGGGACAGCAGGGGCCGTGTCCTGTGTAGCAGCTTATCCGGATGGCTGAACTTCTTTTCCTTTTTTTTTTTATATAGAGGACTATACTGCTAGAATGTTCTAGAGGTATAGAAAGCAAGCACTTCAGAGCAGCCAACTGGGGGATGAGTGCAGACTGGCCTCTTCCATACTCAAATACAAGGCACATACCCACCCAGTGGTCCTGGAGCAGCCCTGGAGAACAGCAGCATTTCACATGCAACTACCACAGGCCACATTCTGTTCACCTCTGAGGTCACTGGCAGCTAATGTTCACTGGCATTTGTTTTGTGCCTGGTGCTGCACTAAGGGCTTTCCATGTGTTATCTGGTAGTCCTCACAGCCATGCTGGGCGGTACCACTACCCAGTGTACAGAGGTGGGTTCCATTCTGTAGAGGTGGTAGCATTGTCCAGTTTGTAGGTGAGGCAGTTTACAGGCTTGGCCAAGGTTCTGCGCTGTGAAGCCATGGGTTGGAGCCCAGTCCCCTGACCTCCCCTGTGCTACTCTGCCTTGGTTAATGGTAAAGATGGCTGCTGGGGTCAGAGAGTGAAAGGGAAGTGGAGACTCTACAGACCAGAGGCCCTTGAGAATCTCTTCTTCTTGGGCCTGTAGAATTTTGCTCTTGTCTCCTGGGACCCTGCCAGATCCCCTGAGGTTGGTTTCAGAGCCTTGGGGACAGACGCCATGCCCATGTTCGCAGTACTGGTAATGGCAAGAAGCGAGAAGACCCAGGGGAGCCCAAGCTTCTGCATGGACTTGGCTTGGCTGCAGAAGCAAGAGGAGATCCTGGGACAGGGTGACAGGATCTGGGAGCACCCTGGGACCTCAGGCAGGGCAAAGGGGTTGGTGGAAGGGACCTCCCCTGATGGGACAGCGCTCTGCACATGACCTTCCCCTTCCCGCTAGCCCCCTCTTCCCCCTCTTCCCGGATCACCCTTCTGCTCTTTCTCATCTCCTCCGGCTGACCTGCCCTGAACCTCAGAGCTCCCCAGGTGTAGGGTTCGCTGTCTGGGGGTAGCTTACTCACGAGCTTTCCTTCTCCCACATCCAGGCTGCAGGGCATCTGGCCATTCCCCAGACTCTGTCTCCACGGAGTCCAGTGTCCGCATTTCCAGCTGCTCCCTGGACATCTCCACAGGGAATGAACAAACTCCTTGTGTGTCCCCCCAGCCCACTTCCCCTCATTCATGCTTCACCTCTCTTCTCCTACTTACCTAAACTGGACACTTGGAGTCATGGAAACTGCTTCATCCATTGCCATCAGCATCCAGTGGGTAGCCAGCTCCTTACACTCTGCAAAACTCTCCCTGCCACTGGGGCCTCTCCACTCTGCTCCCCTACATCCTGAGCTAGCTCTGGCCTTCCTCAACTTTGACCGGGATCTTTGAGTAGCCTCCTCACCAATCTCCCTGGCTGCAGTCCTGTGTTCTGCCCCCAAATCCATTCTTCACGTTACTTCCAGAGGGATTTCTATGCACAGACCTCGCATTCCATCTCTTGCCTGCTCCTGAACCCTCTACAATCCATAGGTAAAGTCCAAACACCTTAGCCTGGTAACAGGTGAGGTTTCTCTTAAATTACTGGCTCATGTGCGATACTTTTATAGTAAAGTTTACTATTTTACACTTCTGTAGGTTGTGAGTCCAACACTGTCTCACTGGGCTGAAATCCAGGTGTCAGCATCACTGGGTTCCTTCCCGGGGCTCTAGGGGAGAACTCTTTTCCTTGCCTTTCCCAGCTTCTAGAAGTTACTTTAATTCCTGTCTTGTGGCCTTGTCCTCCATCTACAAAGCCAGCAACTTTGCAGCTCTCTGACAGTTCTGGAGTCACAGTCCCCCTGCTCGCTGGGGCTAGGCTCAGCTTGAGCCTGTAGCACATGAAGCCCCAGGCAAGGCCTTGCTGCAAGCTGGGGCCAAGCCTCCGAGGGGGACAGCCACCTGTGTGCCACGTGAATACAGATGGTCCCCAGCGTCCTCATCAGCCCTGCTGCCTGGCCTCCTTGGCCAGCGAGGGGCAGCAGGGGGAAGGAGCTACAGGTGAAGTCCTAGGGCATCTGCACACCAGTGCCCTGGCCTCCTCAGGCCACAGTTGTGGGATTAGGACCCAGGCCCATAGCAGACCAGGAATTCTCCAGCTTATTCTTTTCAACAATACTACAGAACCTCAACCACAGAACCCTCTTTTCTAGCATTATGTGGCTACCTTCTTCTCCCTCCTGCCACCTGGTGTGCCCCCAGCTCTTGAGGAGCTGTGTGGAGCTGGCTGTGGTTGGAGTGCCCACCTGCATGGACTGAGTGGCTTCCCAGAATATGGGCCCTGCAGTGCTAAAACTCAAAAAAGTCCCAGGTAACCAGGAGGGTGTGACCCCACACAGTACCTCCTGGGCCTGTCCCCTTTTAAATGTATGTACTGTGCTCATTATCTTGAGTGAGGTGCATCCAGGTGTTCACAGCCCTCAGCCAGCTTGCAGCCTGCGTCCAGATCCTCAGGGAGCGCAGCCCCTGACCGGAGTGCAAGCTGGGGCGTAAGGGTGATCCTTGCTGCCCATTCCTTGGCACACATGCTCCCAGGGTCCATCAGCCTCCATAAGGCTCCAGTGTCTCTCCCAGCTCCCCTGATGCTCCCTGAGACACCAGTGGGCTTTCTCAGCACACCTGGTCACATCACAGAGAACCCACGCACGAAGCATTCATTCCTGATCTAAACAGCAGCAAACTATGCTGTCTCCTGCTTCAACCCCTGTGGCTGATGTCTGCTCAAACCTGTTTTTGCCATCTAGAGAGGTGGGTGTGGGATGGCAGATCTCAAGTTTCGCCTTATCCCATCTCCTAGGGTGACCAGGCCATAAACACAGGCTGCTCCATCCTCCCTGAGGGGCCCCGGTGCCACAGAAACATGGCTCCTCCTGACCCAGGGGACAAGAGTCTGGCCAAACCCTCCTGCAAAGCCTGCTGTGTCCATCCTTGTCCTCACGTGGAGGCTCCAACCAGCCCCCTCAGATTAGGTTGGTTAAGTGTCCCACCTGCTGTGAACATCAGGAGCACAGGGCGATTTCCCAGCGGTCTGCAGAACTGTGGCTCATGAGATAGGGCGTAAAGTGGGTGGGGATGGTCTAGCATGTGCTAGAAGCTGGACCCCCTGAGCTTTCACAGGCCTGGGGGAGCCTGCACACTGTCAAATATACTGAAGTTTCCGCATTTCATGTTGATTATAATGTTTTGGCCATAAAAATTTGAAAAGGGTTTTATGTTTTGTTTTTTACTTATTTGACTATTAACTTTGTTTTATGATTTCTCAGCAATCATCCTGCATCTATGGGGATGCTTGTGACTTGAGAAAATCCATCTATTTTAATTTGCAAATTCTTAACAAATGTAATAACACTTTTATGATTTCTAAAATAATGAAGTTGACATTGTTTTATATTCACTTAAATATCCCTCCATTTCAGTTTTGCAATTTTCTTTTCTTGGTTTTGCTAATAATTATTTCTCTCAGGTTACGTATATTTTTGTAGGTGCCTGAAAAACTCACCAGCTTGAATACTGTGCATCTGGTGCCAGAGTGCAGACCCTCTCTGGCTGAGTGTTGTAACCAAAAACTCCCAGCTGGAGAGTTAGAAATGTTAGAGGGCAACATCTCTGAAATGGGACCTGCAAAAGGAGGCACAGCTGTTGCTCAGAGGTAGGGTGGCTCCAGGCGGAGGGCGGCTGGGCCAGGGGTCGTCCACGCTGTGGGCAGAGAAGCCAGGCCATACCCTTGGGGCTGACAGGACTCAGCTGTCGGTCCTCCCACCACTGTCTCTGTTTCCAGGTGGAGCCTGGCTGCTAAATGGGGTCATGAGCTGGTAATTCTGGTGGCCCTGAGTTCCGTTAACTGGGGCCAGGTGAGCGAGTCTGACCATTGGGATGAGCCTGCCTCCGCCTGTGCTCCTTGCACACCTGCCCACTCCCACCCCAGATAAAGGTCAGATCCGGTCATCTGAGTACTGGGGGCTGCATCTGCCTGGGGGTGGGGGGGTGTTGGGGTCAGGGTAATTGCCCAGAAGCAATGCTGAGATACAAATTCAGGTGTGCCTAATTTATCACGGGTGCATTCCCAGGAGAAACTGGTTAAAGGAGTGAAGGAAGCTTAATGGGGAGGGAGAAGCAGCCCAGTAGGCTGGGATTTGAGACCAGTCCTGCAGTGAGCAGCCCCAGCCTGATCCTTGGGGGGCGCTGGAGGCAAGTGCCCAGGTCTCCGGAGTGAGTCATCGGCCAAGGCGAGGGGCCTGGGTTGCCATTAGCCTAAGCCCCTCAGTCATCGCTAAGGGCTTCCGCAGGGCCATGTAACTTCCAGGCCTACAGGTTGTGTGTGTGGAGGCAGAGAAGGCCTGTGCCCGAGAGGAGCCACGGGCAGAGGGAAACAAAGCTCTCAGAAGCTGACGGGACAGGGTGGTGCCCTGGTAGGGCTGCCAGATTTAGCTATTGAAAATGCAGACCACGTGTTTATTTAACAGGCAGCAGGCTCTACGTATGTCTTGTCAAAGGTGACATCATCCAATACTGCCCGGCCGCACTGTGTGGGGCTGCTGGGCTGGAGCCCGGACACGGCAGGGGGCACCGTTGCCAGCCCAGCTTTGCCACCTGCTCATCCTGACCTTGCATGAGCTCCTGAGCTTCTTTATCTAGCAATGGGGGAAAGAGTAATATCAGTGCATACTACTAATGAGTGATTAAATGAAGGAATCATTGTTCTGGGCCTGAAATAAGGCTTGGCACATAGGAGGCACCCAGTGCGTAACAGATATGCTAATAGGTGGGTTTGGTTTGTCTTGTTTTTAAAAACATATTTCTGTTGGATGTGAGACAGGCTCACCTTACAGAAGAGTAAATGGCAATGGACATTTTGCTAAGGGCTTCCCCCTGGAAAGGAAAGGTAAGAAACAGTTATTGCTGTGAGGAAAAACTAATTTTACCTTTGAGGTTAGCGGGCCATGGAGCTGGGCTGCCTGGATGCATTTGACACGGACAGGTAGGCTTGTGCAGGAGAGCCAGGACAGAGACTGGTGCTTGCAGAGTGCCGGTGAGGGCGACGGCAGACGTCGCTGATGGAGAAGGCGGGCCGGGCTGGTCCCAGGCCTTTGTGAGGGGGAGGGCTCCCCGTGGGTGTGCGGGTGAGCCGGTGGTGGGAGAGGGGAAGTAGGAACTAACGGTCTGGACGTGCTGGGGTGTGGTGCAGTCAGTTCAGGGTGTGTGCAGGCTTCTGCAGCTGAGGGGAAGGGAGGAGAGGAAGTGCTCTGCAGAGCATCAGGTCAAGGAACTCAGGGGCCAGGTGGTCATTTGCTTCGGGCCTGTGCGTCCAGCCTCAACACCTCCTAGTGTTTTCCCTCTCGCTTGGGATTCCTCAGATCTTGGAAAGCAGTTACTGAGAGTATCTTTGTAAGAAAGTTGAAAACATTGCACCAGCTTTGCTTATGATTTTCAAGCCCCTGTGCCTAGCCCAGAGCTCTCTTTGGCTCCGGACTCCTCTTTCCATGTGCTACACACCCAAATCTGATGCCAACTACATGGAACATCCCTGGCTCATTCTCATCCCCCTTTGACACCTTCCTTCTTACATGTGGGCAAGCAGCTGCAGTTGGCTGTCTCCCTTACAGACTGTACCTGATGAGTGATCACATTCTGTGGATCCCACTGCATCGATTCCCTTCACTGTCCACTCTCCCATCTTTGTCTTCCTGGCCTGGTCACAGTTCAAGCCTTTACTGTTTCTCCCTGAGTTACAGCCACACCCTCCCCGCTGTTCTTGCCTCTATTCTCACCCCCCACCTGACACCCAAGCCTTTCTTCCCTGAGAACAAAGTGGTCTCTCCTGTTTAAGTTACGTTCCTGTTTAATAGACTCAAGTGGTGGTGGCGTTGCTGCAGCTCTGCAGCCCCAGCACCGAATGGCCGTGTGCCCCTGGCTGTTTTGTTCTGAATCCATGCCAGGGGGACAGGCAGTCTGGCTGGACACAGGTGGTAGGTACTTCCCTCTCTGCTCTGCCTGTTGAACTTCTTTTAAGATTATGTTCGGAACAACGGTAGAACCTGTCCTAACCTCCTGATAAATGAAAACTTCTATCCATTGTGTGCTTTGTAACTGATATTCAGTCTCTCTGAGATACAACAGGAAAGAAAAGAAAACTTAGAAATCCAGGTTTTGAATCTGTACATTGTGTTGGGTAGTCTGGACATTTTAACAATATTCTTCCTATCTATGAGCATTATCTTCTCATTTATTTCTTTCATCAGTGTCTTATAGTTTTCAGTTTATAGGACGTTCACCTCCTTGGTTAAATTTATTCCTAGGTATTTTATTCTTTTTGATGCAATTGTCAGTGGGACTGTTTCCTTAATTTCTCTTTGTGATAATTTGTTATTGGTGTATAGAAACACAACTGATTTTTATATATATTGATTTTATATCCTGCAACTTTACTGAATTTGTTTATTCTAACAGGTTTGTTTTTTGGGATAGAGTCTTCAGGGTTTGCTGTATATAATATGTGCAAATAGTTGAGCTTTACTTCTTCCTTTCTGATTTGATAACTTTATTTTTCTTGTCTAACTGCTCTGGGTAGGACTTCTGGTACTATGTTTAATATATACGGCAAGAGTGGGCATCCATGTCTTCTTCCTGGTCTTGAAGTGCTGTCAGCTTTCACTGTTGAGCACAGTGTCAGCTGTGGGCTTGCTGTGTAGGGCTGTATTTTGCTGCAGTATGTTCCCTCTGTGCCCCCTTTATTGAGTTTTTATCATGAACGGATGTTGAACTGTCAAATGATTTTTCTGCATCTGTTGAGATGATCACATGTTTTTTGTCTTTCTTTTTTTAATTGATTTGTGTGTTGATATCACTTGAATATATCCCATTTGATCACAGTGTATGATCCCTTTAAAGTATTGTTTATTCAGTTTGCTAATGTTTTGTTGAGGATGTTTGCATCTATGTTCATCAAGGATATTGACCTAGAGTTTTTGTAGTGTCCTTGCCTGGTTTGGTAATAGGGTAATGCTGGCCTCATAAAATGAGTTTGGAAGTGTTACCTCCTCTGTTTTTTGGAACAGTTTGAGAAGGATTGGTATTAATTTTTCTTTGTGTGCTTGGTAGAATTCACCAGTGAAGCCATCTGGTTTGTTGGGAGGTTTCTGATTACTGATTCATTCTCCGTACTAGTAATCAGTCTGTTCAGGTTTTCTTTTTTTTTTTTTTTTTATCTTGGTATCATTAATATACAGTTACATGAGCAACATTGTGATTACTAGATTCCCCCATTATCAAGTCCCCACCACATACCCCATTACAGTCACTGTCCATCAGTGTAGTAAGATGCTATAGAGTCACTACTTGTCTTCTCTGTGCTATACTGCCTTCCCGTGCCACCCCACTACATTATGTGTGCTAATCAGTCCATTCTTGGGTTCTGTGAGTCTGCTGCTGTTTTGTTCCTTCAGTTTTCGCTTTGTTCTTATGCTCTACAGATGAGTGAAATCATTTGGTATTTGTCTTTCTCTGCCTGGGGTTGGGGAAGGGCTTGGGTCCCACCAGATCAAGGCTTTGGTTTATTATCCTGTTGCGTGAGTTCTGCCCTGTTCTCCAGGTGTATGCAGTCTGGTGCAGTGTTCTTTCATGTTGCTCTTTTAGAATTAGTTGTATTAACTATATTTTCATATCATATATGGTTTTGGGAGAAGTTCTCTGTCTCACCTCTCACGCCACCATCTTGAATCACTCTCTTCAGATTTCCTATTCATGATTCAGTCTTGGTAAGTTGTATGTTTCTAGGAATTCATTCATGTCTTTTAGGTTGTCCACTTTACTAGTGTATGCTTGTTCTTGTTGCAGATAAGGTAAATAAAGGACAGAGAAGTTGTGCCAGGTTCGTCTGCCTCCAAAGCTCACACTTTTTCTAATGGTTAACCTTGTGTTGCTTGTTTATTTCTGTGTGGGTCTATTTGTGTAACTGGGGAAGTTGAACTTGGCCCACATGTGAATCTGGCTGTTACTGAGAACCTGGAGTGTTTGTGGCAGGAGTCCCTTATTCTCCTATCCTCCATCAGTGCCTTCTTCCTTGATGCTGTCCACAAACAGAACCTCAGATGAGGCCTGCATTCACAAGGCAGTGTTCTGCGGAGGTTAGGCATTTGGTGCTGGAATAAAGGAAGGAGAGAAGGCAGATATTCATTGGGCAGTGGATGACTGCAGTTTGTCTTAAAAGAGCAAGTGAGGCACTTCTCCACTCTTTACCATTAGTGATGGCTGAAGACACCCTGTGAGGTTCCCTGTCTAGTCACACTCAGGAAATCTTCCCTTGCTGTCAGCACCCTGCTCCCCATGTGGTGGGCAGATCCAGAAGCACGGCATGGGCATGAATCCCTGAAACTAACCAATTGACTTCCCTGGGACAGAAACCTGCCAGTCCTCAAGAGGGGAGGTGGGGCCTGGGGTCATGAGCCAGGGACCTAGAGCCCAAGTCTTCCCTCATTGTCTGTAGAATATCTCTCCTTGGATACATTGTCCACAACATCAAAAGTAACCTCTCCTTCACCTCCCTGGCTCATTTACCCAGGTACACCTTCTTTCCCTCCTTCCTGTTTGACAATGTGGCATCTGAAATGTCTAAGCTATCTTTGCCATCCTGTTTTCCTCATGGTCTAAGCTCCCTCAGTCTTCACCAGCATCAGAGAAACTCTAACAGCTTCCCATCCCAGTCTTTACCCTCTTTTATCCATTCCTCACTCAAGTTCTAGAGTGATCTCAAAGCCATCCCACATGCCCAGTTGAAGAACCTGGAATACCGCCAACCTCATGTGATGACAGAAAGCCCAGCCCAATATACCATCAAGCAGGGAAGGGACGGGGAGGCCGCTGCTCACCTCTGGGGTCATGCATGTGCCCTGAGTACCTCATTGACTGTGTGCCCTGGGGGCCTCATTGGCCTCTTAGCTGTAGCCCTGTCACCAATCTACTGTCTGTCCCATCTGCTTCATTTCTTCTATTCCCTTTGTGCTGTGGGATGCCCTCTGACATTATCAAATTATGACATTTTATCATGGGATCAGGACAGATTCTGACACCCGCAGAATTATTTGCACAAGGCCTCCTCCTTGCTTGGAAATGGATCTGGCTTGCTTTCCATGATTCTATTGAAGAGAAAAACCTGCTTGGTGTTGCCTCAAATTCAGTAAAAAGGTTGTGATTGGATTTCTTTATTGAACCTCCTTCAACTGAGGTCAGACACCTATGATTAGATGTCAATTCAGACACTGCTGTTTCTGTCCTGAGAGTAGAAAAAGTGTGGGGTTACCTTTCCCTAGCACCTGACTACAGTTTGCAGATTAATTTGACTGTGGCCATGCTATGAGTAATGGAGACAGGACAACTGGGGGGTCCTTGATTGCTTGAGGAAATCACATTTTTGGCAGGAAAGTGCTGGAAGCAGGGCGGGTAAGATACGGGTGTTGCTCAGAGATGTCCACAAAAATTCTTCTACCAAATTTAAATCTCATGTGACAAAAAGAATTGTAGTTTAATGTGACCCAGAGAGCTGAGGCAACATTAATTTGAGAGCAGTTTGCACACCCTAGTCCCTCTCCTTTTCACTAGTCTAGGCCCATCACCTTTTCAAAATTCCACAGAAAATTCTTTTCTTCCAGGGAGGCATGCCTGATGAACACACTTTTTTTGCCAGAATATAAAATGAATGTTTTTTCCAAAATCATTTCCCAGGAAGGGAGTCCCCTAATAGTTAATTCCTTCCAAAGTTTCTTACATTACAGTTTCTCTCTTACTTTGAAAATAGTTGCATTTGGCCAAGACCCATTCACCAAAATGAGTTCATTCATGGTAGTTTGGGAGGCATGTGGAGATCACCAGAAGAATTGCCATAAAAGGAGCCAAAGGCAATAAACAAAGATTTAGTAATTACTCCTGTGTTTAGATCTCAATATTCAATGTTAAATTTCATTGTAAAGTTTTTCAAAGACCCTTTTAAAAAGCAAAATGGTAAGAGATTACATCATGGAGATAATACATATGCACTTTTAAGATAATTGAGGTAAACAATATTATATAAGAAGATACTTAGGGCTGGTGGAATTCTGTTCCAATGAGAGCTTCCAGGCTGTGTCTCAAACAGATGATACATGGAAGTGACAAGGATGAGCTCTGGAAAACTGTTCATCGAAAAAGGGTTCCTGGCGATGACAGGGAAAGATCCTGTTGTCCAAGGGCATGCGAAGATTTGGGTAGAATTATTTCATAAGATACAAGTGGAAAAAAATCAATATTCTATATATGTATATTCCAAATAGTCTGACTAAAAATATGTGTAGGTAGACATCTGACTGATCATCTGTGAAGTTTATGTATTCAAGTTTTTCAAGAATTTTCCTTTAAAATCTTCTCATTGAACTCAGTGGGTGGGGGTGGGGGAGGCCATTGGGGCCACCTTATGTCCAAGCCTGGAGGTAACTCAGCCTGGTTTGTGCGGCCTGCTCCGTCACCTTTTCTGATTGCTCTTTTTAAAGGCTAAGCCTGATCCAAAGTGTTTATTTCATCTTCTTTCCAGATGAGAACTTTGGAGGGCAAGGCTATCCTCTTTTACTGTGCCATTACATCCACACTGAGTTTTTTCCTCCTGAGGTGTTGGGAAGTCACTGGTCTGTCTTCTCAATGTCCTTGTCTGCAGGATGAGGACACGGGACAGATGATCTGCAAGGAACCATCCTGGCTTTACTTTTTTTTTTTTTTTTTTGAGAGGGCATCTCTCATATTTATTCATCAAATGGTTGTTAACAACAATAAAATTCTGTATAGGGGAGTCAATGCTCAATGCACAATCATTAATCCACCCCAAGCCTAATTTTCATCATTCTCCAATCTTCTGAAGCATAATGAACATGTTCTTACATGGTGAACAAATTCTTACATAGTGGATAAGTTCTTACATGGTGAACAGTACAAGGGCAGTCATCACAGAAACTTTTGATTTTGATCACACATTATGAAATATAAACAATCAGGTCAAATATGAATATTTGATTTTTATACTTGATTTATATGTGGATCCCACATTTCTCCCTTTATTATTATTATTATTTTTTTATTGTTTTTTAATAAAATGCTGAGGTGGTAGGTAGATGCAAGATAAAGGTAGAAAACATAGTTTAGTGTTGTAAGAGAGCAAATGTAGATGATCAGGTGTGTGCCTGTAGACTATGTGTTAATCCAAGCTAGACAAGGGCAATAAAACATCCATGGATGCAGAAGATTTCTCTCAAAACAGAGGGGGTGAGGTTCTAAGCCTCACCTCTGTTGATCCCCAATTTCTCACCTGATGGCCCCCCTGCGACTGTGCCTGTCTTAGGTTGTTCCTCCCTTGAGGAATCTTACCCATCTCTGGCTAACCAGTCATCTTCCGGGGCCATACAGGGAAATGTAAAGTTGGTAAGTGAGAGAGAGGCCATATTGTTTGAAAAGGTTAGCTTTTTACTTCTTTGCAGATTTATGCCCTGTGGCTTCTATGCCCAGCACTTATCTTGAGGTATCTTTACCACTTGGAGGAATTATGATACTCGGTGAATTCGATATGAGGCACGAATTCTATTTAAGGGTTGTAATTAGAAAGGAAGAAGAAAAGCTATAGAAGTAGCAGGCGCAAGAAAATATGGGAAGATTGATAATTTCTTTGACATATCTTCTTGTAGAGTAACTTAAGCTTGTATAGGTTTTAAGCTACTAATTAAATTGTGCACACACATTAACATAATAGGAATACAGTTACATAACCAAAGCAGATCTATAATTACCAGCCATCTCCAGTGAAACCAAGAAAACCAGTTAGGCATTGTAGGCATTTGTGAAAATTTACCTATGATATGATGGATATTGTCCAACTGTACTTGAACAGTCTGAGAGAAATGAGACAAATTAAAACAACCCATTCCTGGTAACTGTTCACATCCCATATGTTCTTTTAACAGTAGATAGTCTGTTGTTGTAAGATTTTGGAGCACTACAACTTGCACTTCTCCTAATTCTTGGTTGAGTTCCAACAGTATAGATCCAGTCAAATTTGTTGTTTTACTGTATGCACATGCCAGCTTAGATATCTCCTTCTTCATTTCCATGGCAAGTCCAGGAACCGGTGGGATGAATGCAGCTACAGCTGTAGCAGCGCCTGGATCTTTGTTGAGATTTTTTGATGATCATCTTCTGGTATGAGTCTACCAGAGACTGCTGATGTTGGAAGTTCTTCTTCATATCATATCTTAGTTCATTTTCGGGGTAGCCAAATTAGGCTTTGACCCTTTGCCCACACTTTGATATGCCCTTTATACCATTGTGTAGAACTCATTGGACGTCACCACACAGGAACTGCTTTTTTTTTTTTAAGAGAAAGGAATATTATCAGAAAAATGTACCTCCATAGCCAATCATCTGACACCCCTTAAGTGATCAAAATTAAGGATATTTAAAGCATGCATTAATCGTGGATTTACAGTTAGTTTTATCCTATCAGGGAGTAATCCCCCTTTTCTTTCTTTCTTTTTTTTTGTTATCATTAATCTACACTTACATGAAGAATATTATGTTTACTAGGCTCTCCCCTATACCAGATCCAGATCCCCCCTATAAACCCCTTTACAGTTACTGTCCATCAGCATAGCAAAATGTTGTAGAATCACTACTTGTCTTTTCTGTGTTGTACAGCCCTCCCCTTTCTCCCATCCCCCCATGCATGCTAATCTTAATACCCTCCTTCTTCTTCTTCCCTCCCCTTATCCCTCCCTACCCACCCATCCTCCCCAGTCCCTTTCCCTTTGGTACCTGTTAGTCCATTCTTGGGTTTTGTGATCCCGCTGCTGTTTTGTTCCTTCAGTTTTTCCTTTGTTCTTATACTCCACAGATGAGTGAAATCATTTGGTATTTCTCTTTCTCTGCTTGACTTATTTCACTGAGCATAATACCCTCCAGCTCCATCCATGTTGCTGCAAATGGTAGGATTTGCCCTCTTCTTATGGCTGAGTAGTATTCCATTGTGTATATGTACCACATCTTCTTTATCCATTCATCTATCAATGGACATTTAGGTTGCTCCAATTCTTGGCTATTGTAAATAGTGCTGTGATAAACATAGGGGTGCATCTGTCTTTCTCAAACTTGATTGCTACATTCTTAGGGTAAATTCCTAGGAGTGGAATTCCTGGGTCAAATGGTAAGTCTATTTTGAGCATTTTGATGAACCTCCATACTGCTTTCCACAACGGTGGAACTAATTTACATTCCCACCAGCAGTGTAGGAGGGTTCCCCTTTCTCCACAGCCTCGCCAACATTTGTTGTTGTTTGTCTTTTGGATGGCAGCCATCCTTACTGGTGTGAGGTGATACCTCATTGTAGTTTTAATTTGCATTTCTCTGATAATTAGCGATGTGGAGCATCTTTTCATGTGTCTGTTGGCCATCTGTATTTCTTTTTTGGAGAACTGTCTGTTCAGTTCCTCTGCCCATTTTTTAAGTGGATTGTTTGTTTTTTGTTTGTTGAGGTAGGTGAGCTCTTTATATATTTTGGATGTCAAGCCTTTATCAGATCTGTCATTTACAAATATATTCTCCCATAGTGTAGGGTTCCTTTTTGTTCTATTGATGGTGTCTTTTGCTGTACAGAAGCTTTTCAGCTTGATATAGTCCCACCTGTTCATTTTTGCTGTTGTTTTCCTTGCCCGGGGAGATATGTTCAAGAAGTGGTCACTCATGTTTATGGCTAAGAGGTTTTTGCCTATGGTTTTTTCCAAGAGTTTAATGGTTTCATGACTTACATTCAGGTCTTTGATCCATTTTGAGTTTACTTTTGTATATGGGGTTAGACAATGGTTCAGTTTCATTCCCTACATGTAGCTGTCCAGTTTTGCCAGCACCATCTGTTGAAGAGACTGTCATTTTGCCATTGTATGTCCATGGCTCCTTTATCAAATATTAATTGACCATATATGTCTGGGTTAATATCTGGAGTCTCTAGTCTGTTCCATTGGTCTGTGGCTCTGTTCTTGTGCCAGTACCAGATTGTCTTGATTACTATGGCTTTATAGTAGAACTTGAAGTTGGGCAGTGAGATTCCCCCTTACTTTATTCTTCTTTTTCAGGATTGCTTTGGCTATTCGGGGTCTTTGGTGTTTCCATATGAATTTTTGAATTATTTGTTCCAGTTCATTGAAGAATGTTGCTGGTAGATTGATAAGGACTGCATCAAATCTGTATATTGCTTTGGGCAGGATGGCCATTTTGACGATATTAATTCTTCCTAGCCACGAGCATGGGATGAGTTTCCATTTGTTAGTGTCCCCTTTAATTTCTCTTAAGAGCGTCTTGTTGTTTTCAGGGTATAGGTCTTTCACTTCTTTGGTTAGGTTTAGTCCTAGGTATTTTATTCTTTTTGATGCAATTGTGAATGGAATTGTTTTCCTGATTTCTCTTTCTATTGGTTCATTGTTAGTGTATAGGAAAGCCACAGATTTCTGTGTGTTAATTTTGTGATACTGGCTTCATAGAACAAGTTTGGGAGTATCCCCTCCTCTTCTATTTTTTGGAAAACTTTAAGGAGAATGGGTATTATGTCTTCCCTGTATGTCTGATAACACTCCGAGGTGAATCCATCTGGCCTGGGGGTTTTGTTCTTTGGTAGTTTTTTGATTACCGTTTCAATTTCGTTGCTGGTAATTGGTCTGTTTAGATTTTCTGTTTCTTTCTGGGTCAGTCTTGGAAGGTTGTATTTTTCTAGGAAGTTGTCCATTTCTCCTAGGTTTCCAAGCTTGTTAGCATATAGGTTTTCATAGTAATCTCTAATAATTCTGTGTATTTCTGTGGGGTCCGTCGTGATTTTTCCTTTCTTGTTTCTGATTCTGTTGATTTGTGTTGACTCTCTTTTCCTCTTAATAAGTCTTGCTAGAGGCTTATCTATTTTGTTTATTTTCTCGAAGAACCAGCTCTTGGTTTCATTGATTTTTGCTATTGTTTTATTCTTCTCAATTTTATTTATTTCTTCTCTGATCTTTATTATGTCCCTCCTTCTGCTGACCTTAGGCCTCATTTGTTCTTCTTTTTCCAATTTCGGTAATTGTGACATTAGACCATTCATTTGGGATTGTTCTTCCTTCTTTAAATATGCCTGGATTGCTATATACTTTCCTCTTAAGACTGCTTTGCTGTATCCTACAGTAGTTGGGGCTTTGTGTTGTTGTTGTCGTTTGTTTCCATATATTGCTGGATCTCCATTTTGATTTGGTCATTGATCCATTGATTATTTAGGAGCGTGTTGTTAAGCCTCCATGTGTTTGTGAGCCTTTTTGCTTTCTTTGTACAGTTTGTTTCTAGTTTTATGCCTTTGTGGTCTGAAAAGTTGGTTGGTAGGATTTCCATCTTTTGGAATTTACTGAGGCTCTTTTTGTGGCCTAGTATGTGGTCTATTCTGGAGAATGTTCCATGTGCACTTGAGAAGAATGTGTATCCTGTTGCTTTTGGATGTAGAGTTCTGTAGATGTCTATTAGGTCCATCTGTTCTAGTGTGTTGTTCAGTGCCTCTGTGTCCTTACTTATTTTCTGTAATTGTCTGGTGGATCTGTCCTTTGGAGTGAGTGGTGTGTTGAAGTCTCCCAGAATGAATGCATTGCATTCTATTTCCTCCTTTAGTTCTGTGAGTATTTGTTTCAGGTATGTTGGTGCTCCTGTATTGGGTGCATATATATTTATAATGGTTATATCCTCTTGTTGGACTGAGCCCTTTATCATTATGTAATGTCCTTCTTTATCTTTTGTTACTTTCTTTATTTTGAAGTCTGTTTTGTCTGATACTAGAATTGCAACACCTGCTTTTTTCTCTCTGTTGTTTGCATGAAATATCTTTTTCCATCCCTTGACTTTAAGTCTGTGCATGTCTTCGGGTTTGAGGTGAGTCTCTTGTAAGCAGCATATGGATGGATCTTGCTTTTTTATCCATTCTATTACTCTGTGTCTTTTGATTGGTGCATTCAGTCCATTTACATTTAGGGTGATTATTGAAAGGTATGTACTTATTGCCATTGCAGGCTTTAAGTTTGTGGTTACCAAAGGTTCAGGGTTAGCTTCTTTACTATCTTACTGTCTAACTTAACTCGCTTGTTGAGCTATTATAAACACGGTCTGATGATTCTTTATTTCTCTCCCTTCTTATTCCTCCTCCTCCCTTCTTCATATGTTGGGTGTTTTGTTCTGTGCTCTTTTTAGGAGTGGTCCCATCTAGAGCAGTCCCTCTAAGATGCCCTGTAGAGGTGGTTTGTGGGAGGCAAATTCCCTCAACTTTTGCTTGTCTGGGAATTGTTTAATCCCTCCTTCATATTTAAATGATAATAGTGCTGGATACAGTAGTCTTGGCTCAAGGCCCTTCTGTTTCATTGCATTAAGTATATCATGCCATTCTCTTCTGGCCTGTAGGGTTTCTGTTGAGAAGTCTGATGATAGCCTGATGGGTTTTCCTTTGTAGGTAACCTTTTTTTTCTCTCTGGCTGCCTTTAATACTTTGTCCTTGTCTTTGATCTTTGCCATTTTAATTATTATGTGTCTTGGTGTTGCCCTCCTTGGATCCCTTGTCATGGGTGTTCTGTGTACTTCTGTGGTCTGAGAGGCCATTTCCTCCCCTAGTTTGGAGAAGTTTTCAGCAATTATTTCTTCAAAGACACTTTCTATCCCTTTTTCTCTCTCTTCTTCTGGTGCCCCTATAATGCGGATATTGTTCTGTTTTGATTGGTCAATCAGCTCTCTTAGAATTCTTTCATTCCTGGAGATCCTTTTCTCTCTCTCTGCATCAGCTTCTCTGCATTCCTGTTCTGTTTTCTAGTCCATTAGTGGTCTCTTGCATCTCGTCCATTCTGTTTTGAAGTCCTTCCAGAGCTTGTTTTATTTCTGTATTCTCCTTCCTTAGTTCTTGCATATTTCCCTACAAGTCCATCAGCATGGTTATGACTTTTGTTTTGAATTCTTTTTCAGGAAGACTGGTTAAATTTATCTCCCCAGGTTCCTTCTCAGGGGAAGATGTAGCAGATGCCAAAGCTGTCTGGGTTAGTCTTGTCTGGATCATATTTTTTTGCCTTTTCATGTTGATAGGTGCTATTGACTGTCAGCTGGGGTGGGGGCAAACTTTCCACTTGCTACTGGCCTTTCTTTACTGGGACAACTGCGACCCCTAGTGGCTTGTGTTGGGTAATTGCGTGTAGACTGGGTCTTGGTGTCTTGCCTGGCCGGTATGGAGGAAGCTCCCTTTCTGAGGGCGTGGCCAGCCTTAGGCTGCTTCTCTGCTTTCCCCTCACCCCAGTGGGGTTATGGACAGGGGGCTGTTTGGCTGTTTACCTCCATGAGGTTTCTCAGAGCTGTTGCCCAGGGGATTAGTGCGCCTGGTTTTCCCTGTAATTTCCGTCTACTGGACTGTGACCTGTGTTGTTTCCATCCAGCTGTTGCGTCCCTGTCCCTTTAAGACTTTCAAAAAGCACTCACTTTTCTTTGTCACAGGGGCATCAGCTTCAGGACCCGCTCAGAGGTCTTGCTGCCCTGTTTCCCTAGTATCCAGGACCCCACGCATGCACTGTGTCTGCGCTCTGGTGCGGGTGGCTGGGGCTGGGTGTTCAGCAGTCCTGGGCTCCCTCTCCCTCCCTGCTCTGACTTCTCTCCTCCCGCTGGGAGCTGGGGGAAGGGGTGCTCGGGTCACGCCGGGCCGGGGCTTGTATCTTACCCCTTTCACCAGGCGCTGGGCTCTCGCACATGTGGATATAGTCTGGCTGTTGTCCTGTGTCTTCTGGTCTCTCTTTTAGGATTAGTTGTATTTGTTGTATTTTCAAAAATATATATGTTTTTGGGAGGAGATTCCCACTGTCCTACTTACACCGCCATGTTGGCTCCACCTCTGACTTTCCTGGCTTTACTTTTGAATTGTTTTTTGACCCACTGAGTGTGTATGTTGCTTGAAAAAGCTTTTGCCCTTGGTGGAAATGGGAGTTGGGTAGGATGGGAATCAGGAGGTGCTTTCAGGTTGGAGGTGGAGGACAAATTCCTGATGCCAGGGCACTATGCAGCTCTGGGTAATATGAAACCTGAGATGTGTGCTAAGAAAAACAAAGGCCAACAAATTTAAAAATCCATTTTGTCTAGTCACCTATCCATCTCTTCCTATAGGAAAGATTTACTAAGTACACTCTGCTAGATGCCAGAGACTCAGAGAGGAATCAAACAGGAACCTGCCTCCAGGGGCTTCTGCTCTTAGGTCAGAGACCAACACTGGCCTTCTGTCTGGACTCAGGACACAGAGCCCCTTACCTCTGGGGTAAAGGAGAGAGAATGGAAGGTCTCACCCAGGAGGATC
Source organism: Manis javanica (assembly GCF_040802235.1). Classification (NCBI taxonomy): domain Eukaryota; kingdom Metazoa; phylum Chordata; class Mammalia; order Pholidota; family Manidae; genus Manis; species Manis javanica. The sequence continues at coordinate 109,138,910 of NC_133156.1, read as the reverse complement.
TGGTTCAGTTTATTCTTTGGTGAATAAGTATTTACCAGCTAAACAAAGGGGCTGGGAGAACATTTTAGAGAAGAGGGCATGTGCATAGGCTAGGAGACAAACACAGTATGTTCCAGAAACTGGATAGCGTACATCTGGAGGGGTGGCTCTATGAGGCTGGGAAGAGACACAGCAGGACCAGGAAATACGATGGGAGCTTGAAAAGCAAATGTGGGCACCTTGGTCAGAGTAGCTGCCAATACTGCATGCTGCCAGTACTGCCCCCTAGTGGAACAGGGGTGGGAGAAGGCAGCGGGAAGCCCCACTGCTGGAGAGGCCCCAGAGGTGGACAGACTGGAATGAGTGCGGACCTGAGAAGCCTGTGGCAGAACCTGGGCCAGGAGGAGCATGATTTGAGCCCTCAGGAAAGGTGCCCTGCCTCCAGATCCTTTCATCACCAGCTGCAGTTTCATCACTACAGGATCTTTTATTTGGCCAAACTAGAGTTGTGTTAAATGCATTCTGTTCAGGAGAGGGGTTCTCCTGACCTCCTTCTTAGATGTTGCTATGTGTGCTTAGAGCAAATGCATAAGCTGGGGGGTGGGGTGGGGGTGGGCGGGCTTCAGAGAAATTCCAATGAGGGCATAAGGGGAAAGTCCTGATTAAGAAACACTGCTCTGGGTTCAAAGTTTAGGGTGCTTTGAAATGACTGCACTGTTGCAGGAGGGGGAAAGCTTGAGGGCCGTAGGTGGTGGTGGGGAGGCAGGGATGAAAAGGGGAAGAAAAACTCCAAGGTCTGGGAAACAGATGCATTATTATCCAAGCTGGCCTCAAGCATGCTAAGCATTGTTTTTGCTAATGGCAGTTGAGAAAAGTTGGTCTGCACAGCAGAGTATGGGCTTTGGAGTCATACTTGGAACTGCATTTTTCTCATATGACCCTGATCAGGTTTTTCAACCTCTCTGTAAATGGTTTTGATATTTTCTTCATGACATTTTAATCATTTAATGACCCAAAGTAGATACCCCATAGGTGGTGGTATTTATTCACCTTTATACACCTCACACAGCATGTAGCCCCAGTAGGTGATCAGAAACGTCTTAGGCAAGCAGGGAACAGCCCCTCACTCCAGCAACACGAGCAGTTAACTGCTACTCACAATTCTAAATGTGGAACTTAGATTTTCTCAGAGGTCCATTCCTAGGCTCTGATGCAGGCTGGGTAGCCCAGGTGTTTCTAGGTCTAGATGAACAACTGGCAAAATCCACACTGACTTTGACCTATAATGAAGACTGGCTACCTTTTCGCTTTTTCAATGTTTGCTTATAACTTTATGTTGTTGGAATCTCAGTGCCTTTGAGTAGCATTTTACTTAAATTCTAAGCCAAACTTCTAAGCTATAAGTTGGAAGCTTATAGAGCCAATTACAGAGAAATCTATATTCATTTAAAAGCTACTATTACTGGTCAACAGGCCTTTCCTGGCTATCACCAAAACTGCAGGGAAAACAATTTCCTATGGGAACAGGATCCAGATGTGTACTTGTTGATTCTATCCTGGACCCATTATTAATACCGTTCCAGCAAAGGGGCCTGGACTCAAAAGGTGGGTCTCATTTAGTGTTTGAGCAAATGATCTGTGGGATAAACAATAGCTCAGTTACTCTGGCTTCTCTCTTGTAAGGACAGCCCACACCCCTTGCAAATGAGGCAGCTGGAATGAGAAATGCTTTTTTTTTTCTCCCCTGATTTTTATTTTGTGTGAGGATTCCCATTATGTATCTCACCAAGTTACTCTAGTAAGAGCCAATTTCATACATATGCATAAATGTATAAAACCACTTGAGTGGGGGATAATTCTAACAATGTTCAAGAATAAGACAATTCTAGTCATGTCATACATGCCAGAAGTGTAAGAACAAGGTTTCAAATGTCCACATTTTCCTAAAAACAAACCTATGCCTTCCCATCTGTTTAAAATCATTAGCATCTGGAAGAATATAATGTAAAAATGTTGAATTTTGAATTTAAGGGTTACCTTTTTTCCCCGCAGTAGAGATACAATTGTTCTAAGCTGTTGAGAAATAGACTTTCTAGAATGTTTCTGGGTCAACCGCGAGCCAACCTGAGTGAACAGCAGCAGGGACCCGAGCCCTTTCTGAGATCTGGTGGTGTGCTTCCCTCTGCTTTTCTCGTTCTTGTTGTTGCTTTTTTCCTGTTATTAACTAGCCAACACATTGGATAAGTGCACACACACAGTTTGTTGTACTAAATTTTATGTTTGAAAGCATGGAATGTTTTAAATATCTTCAAAGGGAAAAAAGCTTAAACTGAAAGTTAAAATTATCTGCAAGATAATTAAACAGGATTAACTGGATCCATAATATAAATTAGGGTAAATCAGGAGGTACGACAAATAAGGCTGAGCCTGTAAGAGCTAACAAAATATAAGATTCTAAACAAAGGAACACATCGTCCAAAGCCAAGTTATTCTGACTGTAACCTTTAGTATGTATGTGAAGGGATGAAGTATGGTAGATTGACTCGTTGCACACTTTATGTGAGACCACAACACCAGGGTTGCTGACCGAGTTAGTTCCCCACAGTCCTGTTCAGCAACGTCAGCGGGCAGCGGTGGAATGCTAGGCATTCAGGCCTCACTCTGAGGCAGTGTCTGACAGGTCGCATAGTGGCACAGCACCTCGGTCCTGGCTGTCTCTTGGCAACGCCTTAGTAAGAATCCCCTGGGATTCCAGAACTCAGTACATCTGGAAAACTGGTACATTAATTTGCCATCTACGAGGTTCATTCTATATGTTAAGGCCAAACTAGTGTATCAATTTTCTTCTAAACCCATTAAGCTAAATGAACAGTTAAAAAGCATGAACCCTCATAAAGCATCTAGTTTATGCTAAGGCCCAACACTGCTACCTCAGACTTTATGTGTAATGACATCAAAGGGTAGTGACCACACACAGATAAAATTTGAACAAGAATTTATTTCTTAAGGTTACCCAAAGGATTAGAGATGATATATAAGAAAACATTTATGGTAACATTTAGAGTTATGTCAACATAAAAATGATAGTTGTGGTTACAATTAGCACATGCAATTCACTGCAAAGGTAAAAATACAATACCGTAGACAAGCCTCCTATATGAAGTTACATTAGATGGTGGTAAAATAGCCAAGTGAAAAAGATTGCACTTACAAGTAAATGGGACACATTAACTAATGCTAATCACTGTATTGTAGTACTAGCAAATTGCACACATTTTTAAGTATATTATTCAGTATACATAAAGACTAAAGAATTTTCAAATATCCACCTTTAAAATATCCCTTTCTTTCCAATACATCACATAACAGCATTTAAAACAGTTATCATTCAGATAAAAATTGTGTTTACAGGGTAAAAGATCTGAAACACCTGCCACCACTGGCCTTAAATGAATATTCATCATGATCTGCCAACATTAAAGACCATGTGGCTAATGAAGTTAAACTAACCCGTTTGGGTGAACTACTGACTACAAAAAGCCATTAAAAATTTAGGAATAAATGGATAACAGATCACCCAGAGCTGCCTTCTTATTTAAATGCACTCTATACTAAAATATCATGCTGATGCACATGCTAGTAGAATTCCAGAAGGTATCATTTGGCTCTGGAAAGTTTAAACTTACATGAGTTCTGTTTATAAACAGTCAGAAAAGGAACTGCTGCCAAGAACCAGTTCAAAGAATTAGACTAGGTTAGCCAGTTTATACCACCTTTGAAATCTGTGACAATGCCTGATTTTAGGCTAAACTTAAATACCTTGCTATTTTATGGCTTTACATAATCTTAATTTATAGAAAAGTGCAAAAAAAAATTTTTAAGTAATCTTACCTGGGCAACAGAATCTAACATGACCTACAATAAAAAAGTTATAATTTTAAGTTTTATGTAGTTTATTATTTTTACATTTGACCCATTTCAGCAGAACTAGTGAAACAGTAATATATGGTTTAGAAATTTGTTCTTAAAACCAGAAAGAGGAGATTGAGGAAGCGCTCTCCTACTTGATATGTAGTCAGTATATGCCAGTTAACAGACACATTTTAGGGAATTCTATAAAATTATTCAACTACATATATGTCATGATTTTAACGAGTTAACTGTGGAGAGAAAAAAAACATCTTTAAAAATTTTTTAAGTTTCTATATATAAAGCTATTTTAGATGTTCTACTTTGAATGAGCATCCATAAATGTTTTAAAAGTTCATTTCAACATCATTAACCTTTACCTTCACAGTAAGCTAGGATCATTGGATGATGTGTGCAATCGCTTATCAAGGAATAAGGCTGAAATGAACTGAATTAGGTAGAGAACAGATGTGAACACAGAACATGGGAATGCTTTTTCCTCTGCTTTTACATGCTGGGTATATTCCTGAGTGCTGACTGATCTATGTTAAAAAAGGACTAAACTTATTTGAATGGGTTGGAAGTTGGATAGTTTTCCGATAGTTTCTCAGCATTATGCCTTTATAGGGACAAGGGTGGGACACCAAAGAAAAGAGTAACAGTCAAATTACAACCACACTACATGTAATATATGCTTATTTTCATCTTAAAAGAGGGCAACTCCATTAGAAGCAGTGAGTTTTGTTCAGAAAGAGGCTGCTCTGTTGTGCTAGCATTACTTTAAATTTTCAGTTATCAGATGTTTACTCATTAAATCTTTAACTTACACATACAGTTAATTTTCACATAAACCAGATTTGTTTTTCTGCCTATCTAAAATACAGTTTATATACACTGAAACAAATTATTCTGAGACATGCCTTGGGCAAGTAATTTTGTACTTAGAACCTAAGTTTCATGATTGTATTTCTCTTTTTGGGCAAAGACATATATTACATATTAGTGATCAAACACACATTTCCTGAATAGATTTTTGCAGTGACCATATCCATTTAGTATATCTAAAGTGCTCTTGTGGTAGGGGGATATTCACTCACTGCACCATGGTCTATACAAGTTTCAACATACAAATGCTTTTATCATTTTCTTATTTAAATGACTCTTCATTCTCATTCCTTTAGAGATCATGAGTTCACATTTTATAACTGACCTTCAGCACCCATGTACAAACTTCCATGAGAATGTTACCAACACTACTTGTTATGAGGAAGATAACAGCTAAATATGATTACAAAATATGACTACTTATTTTGAGGAAATGAAAAATATAAATTTCTTAACAGACATTAACAATATAAATGAAGTACTGATTTTGGACTAGCCTTTGATTACGAACTTAAATGGTGCTGACACTATTATCCTGTACTGTGAATTTGGGGTCTCTGTTCGTGCTTGTTAATCTCTGAGGCCTATTTCCTTATTCTGTCATTCTGCCAATCTCATGGTGGTTTTGCAGAACTTGGATAGGTCAGAATAAAGCATCTGCTCTGTCTCAAAAAGACCATAAAAATGAAAGAACTCAAAGTATTAGGCAAGAATAGAAGTAAAGTGTAACAGGAAATCTAATGTGAACAATATTCTGAGAGTAATGAGCAGACTTTATATTTCAACTATAAATATATACCAATTTTCTTAATCTTTTATTCAATAACCTCTACAAACTACTTCAGATTTGTCTAGTTTCCAACTTAAACCTGACAGAAAACCAAAACCTTGATAGCAGTTGTAAAGACTAATGACTTATGACAACTTTTTACTCAGCTCCTACCTTTAGACCCGCCTCCTCATCAAGCACGCTGGATATGCTATGGAATAAATAAATGCAAGAGCGTGTTTAGTGCTAAACTCTGGAGGCCTGGCTCACTTCTCTGAAGAACAGAGTATATGGGAAGAGGTCTAAGATATTCCTAAATCACAATGTAGAACTAAGTTCCACCTACCTTAGAACTGGCAGATTAAAGTACTAAGTGCTTCTACAGTAAGGATATTTGCTAAATGTGGTATTTACTAAGCTTAATATGCACATTTTGGGGTTATGTTTTGTTTGCTTTGCCACTGGTCACTGCCCCAGTCTTCTTAGTTTGGCTTCAAACATCTGGTAGAAAACAATTTCCATCTTGGTCTACTTAAAATTCAAAACAAAGCACATGAAAACATTTCAAGCTGAAGACAAAGTGCTTCATCAACTAAATTTTCTGAAGTCTTAAGAAGGGTCAATAATGTTTATATATACACATACAGAAAAATGTTAACAATTTAAGCTTTTATAAACTACAAAGAATTTTTTAAATGCTTAAGAACTTTTGTGGCATTCATTCCCAGCTCTATCTGGGTACTCTGTTGAGTTTGTGAAATAGATTGTCAAAGAAGTTGTCAATAAAGACAACAAATATTTGAAAATTTAGTTAAATGTAATACTTAAAGATCAGTATTTTTCATTTGCCAAATTAAAACTCCAGAATGCCTTTTTTCCAGTAACTGACAGCATCATTACCAATGGAAGAGAATGAGTTGGTATGATTATAAATGATTCCAATTTTTTAAAAATCAGGTAACAAATGCTGGGTTCATCCAGTTACACTGTCCAAATCTCTTTTTAAATTAGGTTTTCAGCTGAAGTAGAGGGTTTAAACCTTGCTCCTTTAACTTTTTTCTTTTTTATGAACTTTCCCCTAAGCCACTTTGGTAACAACTGTCATTAAAATCAGTATAGCTGTGCTAAGTCTATCACTGCTTATTACTGAAATACCCTCTGATTTCTAGGTAACAAAACAAAAGCTGTTTTTACTTTACAGCTTTCAGGCAAGCTTTCTGTTTTTCTTCAGTGCAAACATCCTGAAACAGCACAAAGTCATTCAGCTAGTCAGAGGATGAAGTCAGTTTATGTAGTGCTTAAAGTAGAATCCCAGATATTCTGGAATAGAAATAGCCCATGTGGGAGGGCAGTACATTTTATGTCCTCCAAGAAAATGATCATTTTCAGTGAGTGAAGATTATTTTTATCTGAAATCACAGATATTTTTAGCTTTACAGGTACTGCTGAAGTTATAATAGGGACTAGTCTTTCACTGAGGCACGTAGCCACCTTGTCTCACAGTCTGTGGTAAATAACTTTTAGGCATTTCTTCATCAATCACAGCCTCCATCCCAACTGCTTCAAATCTCTCTACTTGTCCCTCAGTACCTGGACCAAAAGGATCTGCTGCAGACACTTCTTGAAACATTTTCATTTCCCCAGATCCATAGGACTGTGGAATAGGATCTGAAATTTGCTGCTGTTTAAGTCTAACAAGATCTTCATTGACTGAAACTTGCTTTGACCTTTCAAAGTCTGAAATATCTGGACTGGTTTCATGTTGACTGCAGTTTTGCTTGAAATACGGTTGCTTGGGCAAAATGCCATCACTGCTATCTGCTAGCTGTAGCTCTTCCAGCCGCTCTTCGGAATCTAACAAGGGCTGGGTGGACTCGGATCTTGAAAAGACTTGAACTGATGGCACCTGGTGTCTGTAGCCACTATGTACCACAGTGGAATACTGGACAGTGCTTGAAGTGTTTTGGGCAGATTCATTTTCATCACTGCTAGAAATGCTTGGCCTAGAAGATGACATGCACGAAGACCCTCCAATACCACTACTGTGTCCTTCAGTACTAATTTTTTCTTTCTTGAAGAGGTCCAATGATTTCAGATCTTCTGGAAAAGGCTTTTTTTCATTTGCTTCTATTTCCACAACACTTACATCCGTGAAATTGCCATCTGAGTACATATGATCTTTTGAATTAAAATTATGCTAAGGAAGAGAGAAAACTGATTATTGCCTATGGACCATGTTTATTTAGAAACCATGAAATAAGTATGCATCTATGGCAAATGTTAAAGCTGCAGAGATAATCTTGACCACTAGAACACTATCAACTACCTGAATTGCAGGTATGAAATGATTCTAAGTATTAATCAAGCTTTATTTCCTCAAAATTCCAACTAAATATTGTTAGTATCTGCAGGCCAGTAGCTTATCAAAATATATTTCATGCTTAAACTAGGTAGGCCTAGGATTAACTCTATAGAAAAGCTAGGAACATTTTCATGGAATATGATATTCAAGGACTATTATAAAGTAATATAGAAGTTAATGAATACAAATTATTTCTCCTTTAGGAAATTCAAAGAGTTTAGTGTAGATTTCCAGAAATTATTTCATCAGTGTTAAAATGGCAGACTTGATTTTTATAGTCAATCCAAAATGCTTACAACAGTATTAACACTGTTTCCAATTTGCAAGTTCATTTTTTGTTTACTGAACATAATTAGGAATATTGGAACAAATAACACTACGATAAACTCCCAGAATTTGTATGTATTATTTTAAATTTTGATTAAAATTCTCATTTATGTACTACTTGTTTTCATTTACTTTTAGATACAGTTTTACTTTTTGGTTGAACTCTAAAATATACAAGAGACTTTAGGATACATTTGTAAACAAGTCAGGAACATTTTCTCTTACCCTTAAAGGTGTGTGAGGTGACCACTGGGCAATATGACTCTTTGAAGGATCTGGAACATTAGGCCAGATGTGTTTTTTAATTCTAGAGAGAAAAGAATCACATGTAATAAACAATGAATAGTCCCTATTTCTAAACACATTCCCATCTAAGTATCTAAAGAACCAAACCAATTAAATAAATACTGCATCTCAAAGCCAACAATTTTTTTTGTAATCAATAGAAACATACTGTTAAAAATGCATAAGATTCTTCATCTAGTTATAAGAAAAACTGTTAACAAGGCTAAAGCTAGCAACCAGTACTCAATTAAAAAACCTCTGAAATAAAATTACACAATAAAAACTACTTAAACTTTGACCAGGTCACAAAACATTGTGGTGCAACCCCTCCCAACCACAACAAAAATGTTCAACTTCCAACTAAAAGAATCTAGATTATAAATTTGATTATTCACAAAGAAGAATAGTAGATAGTATTAACAATAATTCAGGATATCCCCATCATCGAAAACCTACTTAAGGTAAACATAGTTCCTAGTCCAAAGTTAGAGGTCCTTATGTATAAAGAAATATAAGAAGTGAGTCATCCTGAAAATGTTCAAATATAAAAATTAGGAGTAGTAAGATCCTACCAAACTTACTCTCCTGTAGGAACAACTATAAAATCTGGACAAAATGTAAAAAGCAATAAGTTAATGACCTAGACTAAGAGCAGCCAATCAATAGACGAATTCCTTGAAAGACACAAGTTACTAAAATAGACTGAAAAAGAAAAACATTGATAGCCCTTTACATGTAAGAGAAATTGAATTTTTAATTAAAAATCTTCCCACAAAGAAAATCTCAGACCCAGATAGTTTCACTTGTGAATTCTATCTAACATTTAAAGAGGAAATAATACCCATCCTACAGAGACTCTCCCAGAAAACAGAGGAAGTAACACGTCCCCATTAATTTTATGAGGTAATCAGTTATTACATTCTTTCCAAAACCAGATACCACAAAAGACAGACCTCTATAATCATGAACAGAGTAGTCCAGCAAAATCCAAGCAATGCAAGGATAAATAAAACTCTCAAGGATACATGAAATTCAAAATAAAATTCAAGGAAGGGGAAAAATCAATACTATCATCACAATAGATGAAAAAAAGCATTTGACAAAATTCAAGACCCATTCATGACAGAACTCTCAGCACAACAGAAATAAGAGCACTTCCTTAACTTATAGATATCACACACAATGGCAAAAGACTGAATGCTTTCTTCTCTAAAATCAGGAATAATGGAAAGATGTTGGTTCTCACCACTTCTATTCCACATTGTACTGGAGGTCCTAGCCAGTACAGTAAGAACTAAAAGCATAAAGATTGGAATAATCATCTTTCCTTGCAGACAACACATTGTATATATATATATGTAGAAGAGCCAAATGAAGCCAAAAAGCCACTAGAGTAAATTAATTTACCAAGGTCTCAGTATACAAGATCAATTTACTAAGAAAATCAATTGCATTTCTATTTCCAGTGATGAACAATAAAAAATATTAAAATTCCACTTACAATAGTATAAAAAATACCTAGGAATAAATTTAATGTAAGATAATACAAGGCCTGTCCACTGAAAACTACAAAACACTGCACAAGGAAATTAAAACCCAGATAAGAGATATACAATCTTCATAGATTAAAAGACTCATGTGGCTCATGAACATGCGCACTCATGTTCAGATTGCATTTTCCCCTAAACTGATCTGTAGGTTCAATAAAATCCCAATCAAAATTTTAGTGGCTTTTTTAAGGGAAATTGATAAGCTAATACAATTTATAAGAAAAGTCAAGAATCTAGCCAAAATAATTTTGGAAAAAAAAAAACCTATTAAAGGAACCCCACTACCTGCCCTCAAACATTACTATAGAACTATACTAATCAAGACAGTGTGATAGTGGCAAGAATAGACATATGCAACAATGGAACAGAATCAAGTGTCTACCAATAGAGCCAGACTTAAATGGACAATTATTTTGGGAAAGGTTATCGAGGTAATTCAACAGGAAAAAGATAGTCTTTTTCAATAAATGATGCTGGTACTAAACATCTGCAGAAAAAAAGGAACTTTGATCCTGACCTCACACCATAAGCAAAAATTAATTCTAAATAATCATATAGAGCCAAAATGATGAAACTTCTAAAGGAAAAATAGGAAAACATATTTGTGATACTGGGTTAGGCACCACTTTAAAACACCTGATAAAATAGACTTCATCAAAATAAAGAATTTTTGCTTTTCTAAGTCATAGTTAGTAAAACAAAAGCAAGACCAGGATTTGCAAAACACATATTTGAAAAAAATTTATAGTTTAATGTTAAAAGGACACACAAGCCCATTTAAAATTGGCCAGAAGATTTCAGAAGATGTATCATGAAAAATATATAAATGGCACATGGAAAAATCCATTATCAGTTAGTAGGGAAATGGAAATTAAAGCCACAATGAGGTAGCACCACACACCCATGACAACAAATGGCTAAAATTAAAACCCTGAGAATACCAAATGTTGATGATAATAGGGAACAACTGACATTCTCACACTACTGATGAGAATACAAGATGATATAAACACTTTGAAAAAGTTTGACAATTTCTTATAAAGTTAAATATGCAATTACCATATGACTCAATAAACCCACTACTGGGTATTTATCCAAGATAAATAATATGCCCACATAAAGATTTCTTTGTGTATGTTCATTACATTATTCATAATAGCCAATAAAAAAAGAATACCCTAAACTTCTGTAACTGATGTATGGATAAATTTTTATTTATCTATACTATAGAATATTATCCAATAAGAAAATATTACTATATGTAACAATATAGGTGAATCTTAAAAATACACTATGCAAAAGACATCACACACAAAAGACTATATGAAATCCTGGAAAAGGCAAAATTATAGCCAACTCCTGACCCCATGATTGCCTGGGCCGGGGACTGTGGAACAAAATAGACTACAGAACAGAATAAGAACACTTTTTAGAGTGGTGGAAATGTTTCCTATCTTGACTGTGATAGTAATTCTATGTCCACATACAGTTACAAAAATTCATCAAACCACATACTTAAAATGGAAGAATTTTATTGTCATATAAATTATAGCTCAATAAACCTGGGGGAAAATGCAAAAATAAGAGTGAGAGGGTACTTACAGGTCTCGCTTATTAAAGCAGAACAATACTCCCAAAAGGGTTGTCAAAAGGAATGCTAAGCAAACAGGCACAACTATGGCTTCAATTTCTCCTTGGGCTAAAAAAACAGAAAGGGGTAAGAAGGAAAATAATTGTTGACAAATATATTAAAGAAAAATAATGCAACTTCCCAACCAGGTCACTCAGTTAGGATGAAATATCACCCTAATCTCTTGGCAGGCCTTTTCAAACTTAAAGGTTGTTTTCCCCCCTGGTCTTTTTTCTTGGTAAATCATATCCTAGACACTTATGCCTGACACAGTAACTTGGCCACATAGTAATAGCATAAAATGTAGGTTGGTTGGGGGAATAAAAATGATTAGTTCAGTTTATTGGATAGATCATCTACTCGGTAAGTTAAGATACTTTCAAACCTAACTATTTTATATTACATTTATGATCTGTACTGAGTAGAGTCTTAGCAGAAGCTTATCTTTGAGTTCTATGAGTACTGGATAGAAAGGAAAAGTTGTTAAGACAATCTTAGTAATTATCTTACAGATGTAAATAAACTTCAGGAATAAAAATGTAACACTCAAGCAATATTGTAATAGTCATTTACTATTTTCAAAAAGACAGGGCTGATTTAGGGGTAAGAGTTTTAAGAGAATCTTAATGGGTACAATGAGTGGCAGAAGTAGGAATATCATTTAAAAAGCAACAAGCCTGAGATGCCTAAATACCATTTTGAATCTCTATCTGCATTTAAAAGAGGGCTTATGATCAAATGAATCACTAATTGGGACAATTTATATTGGAAATATTTTTAATGATTTACCTTATGGTTGTTTCTGGTTAACTCTTTCAGCCTTCTTTTTAATTAGTCTTTTACAGGAAAAAAGTAATACTATAATTATATACTATTCACTTTATCATCTTTTCACTATACACATCCCTTTATAAGTAATTCTACGAAGCCTAATAGAAATCAAGAAATCAGATCTATGCGTAGAATAAACTACAGGTCAGAAAATATTTATTTCCAAATGCTAACATTCTCACATATATGACAATCAAATTCAGGCAGACTGGACTGATGTTAAACTTATTGTTTTTATGCCTCAGGCCTTTATGCTTTGTTGCTCTAAGATGCATTCTTCCTGTCTTCAGCTATCCACATCCTAACTTCAAGGCTCAAATACTGTCTCCTCCACAAAATCTTCTTTGAAGGTCAAACTATATTCTGCTCCCGCCACCAACTGTTATCTTTAAATTCCTTCTCTACTCTCTATATGGCCCAAATGGCTGTTTTGTTTACTTATACTACATAACTTCATAAACAATAGGTCAGTTTTGAAAAAAGCAGATGACGAAGTAATACTAGTAAGTATGATTAAATTCTGGAAAAAATGTATGCAAGGAAAAGACTAGAAGGATATACAAATATATTGAGATTATTTTGGATGAGGGATTAGGAGTGACTTTTCTTCTTTGTATTTTAGTCTAAATTCCCTATAATAAATATGACTTAAATAATTGGGATATTTTAAAAGTTTATTATTTTTATTTTCTTAAAGATCATGGCACAAAGTTTTATTTCAAGTATTTGTTAAATACACATTAACATGCATATATATATATATCTTAACATAGGTATTACATGTCACTATATGTAGTCATCCAGTCTCTCTCTTGACCCAGCTGTAGAAGAGAGGTCCACCCAACCTCTGTGGTCACACCCTTGTAATTACCTATTGATATGGAAATGGCATAAATCTCTCCACCCCTTGGAAACACTTATTGATATGCAGATACACTAAAGCCAGGCGAGAGATTTTGGAAATACTACTGTTTTACCCACAGCCCACCTCTCCAGAAATCTCGCCTCACAATCTACACGTTCCCCATCTTCCGCAATGGTCCCTGTGCGAGAAAACTGGAGAATTTCAACCAGGTTAATAACATAAAATAGCAACAGCACTAATCACAATTGCATCAAAAAGAATACAATACTTAGGAATACCTAACCAAGGAATTGAAAGACCTATATCCTGAAAACTACAAGACACTCTTAAGAGAAATTAAAGGGGACACTAACAAATGGAAACTCAACCCATGCTCTTGGCTAGGAAGAATTAATATTGTCAAAATGGCCATACTTTCTAAGGCAATGTACAGATTCAATGTAATCCCTACCAAATTACCAACAGCTTTCTTCAATGAACTGGAACAAATAGTTTTAAAATTCATATGGAACCACAAAAGACCTCAAATAGCCAAAGCAATCCTGAGAAGGAAGAATAAAGCAGGGGGGATCTCGCTTCGCAACATCAAGCTCTACTACAAAGCCACAGTAATTAAGACAATTTGGTACTGGCACAAAAACAGACCCACAGACCAGTGGAACAGAAGAGAGAGTTCAGATATTAACCCAAACATGTATGGTCAACTAATGTATGATAAAGGAGCCATGGACATACAATGGGGAAATGACAGCCTCTTCAACAGCTGGTGTTGGCAAAACTGGACAGCTACATGTAAGAGAATGAAACTAGATCACTGTCAAACCCCGTACACAAAAGTAAATTCGAAATGGATCAAAGACTTAAATGTAAGTCATGAAGCCATAAAATTCTTAGAAAAAAAGCATAGGCAAAAATCTCTTGGACATAAACATAAGCAACCTCTTCATGAACATATCTCCCCGGGCAAGAGAAACAAAAGCAAAAATGAACAAGTGGGACTATATCAAGCTGAAAAGCTTCTGTACAGCAAAGGACACCATCAATAGAACAAAAAGGTACTCTAGAGTATGGGAGAATATATTCGTAAATGACAGACCTGATAAAGGCTTGACATCCAAAATATATAAAGAGCTCACGCACCTCAACAAACAAAAAGCAAATAATCCAATTAAAAAATGGGCAGAGGAGCTGAACAGACAGTTCCCCAAAGAAGAAATACAGATGGCCAACAGACACATGAAAAGATGCTCCACACTGCTAGTTATCAGAGAAATGCAAATTAAAACCACAATGAGATATCATCTTACACCAGTTAGGATGCCCAACAACCAAAAGACAGACAAGAACAAATGTTGGCAAGGATGTGGAGAAAGAGGAACCCTCCTACACTGCTGGTGGGAATGTAAATTAGTTCAACCTTTGTGAAAGCAGTATGGAGGTTCTTCAAACGTAAAAATAGAAATACCATTTGAGCCAGGAATTTCACTCTAGGAATTTACCCTAAGAATGCAGCAGCCCAGTTTGAAAAAGACATATGCACCCCTATGTTTATCACAGCACTGTTTATAATAGCCAAGAAATGGAAGCAACCCAAGTGACCATCAGTAGATGAATGGATACAGAAGATCTGTTATATATACAAAATGGAATATTATTCAGCCATAAGAAAACAAATCCTACCATTTGCAACAACATGGATGGAGCTACAGGGCATTATGCTCAGTGAAATAAGCCAGGAAGAGAAAGACAAGTATCAAATGATTTCACTCATCTGTGGAGTATAAGAACAAAGGAAAAACTGAAGGAGCAAAACAGCTGCAGACTCACAGAACCCAAGAATGGACTAACAGTTACCAAAGGGAAAGGGACTGGGGAGGATGGGTGGGAAGGGAGGGATAAGGGGGGTGGGGGAGAAAGAGGGGCATTGTGATTAGCACGTATAATGTAGGAAGGGAACGGGGAGGGCTGTACAACACAGAGAAGACAAGTAGTGATTCTATAGCATCTTACTACACTTAAGGACAGTGACTGTAATGGGGCATGTGGGAGGGACTTGGTGATAGGGGGAGTCTAGTAAACATAATGTTCTTCATGTAATTGTAGATTAATGACACCGAAATAAAAAAAAATTAGCAACAGCACTAAAATCATGATAATCCTCAAGCCAGAGGCTTCAGCTAGGTTCAGAGTCCTAGGCAGATTTAGTCCATAGCTTGCCCATTCCACAGGCAGTCACTAGGTGAGTTTAGAGCAAGAGCAATCATTACTTGGTAGCAGGCCACAAGGACTGTAAAAGAAAATAACCTTATAGTGTTTTAATGACACCAGCATAGGCAAATTTTGTCCATCAGGTAGGATACATGCAAGAGAGTGGTCCTGTGATAGGACTGTGGCAGGAATGGGATCTCATCCTGGTCTAGTATATCAGACTTTCACCCCTCTTCCTGTGGGGGTTACTGATGGATCTACATGTAGGGCTGTGGGAGGCACATAAACTGGCCACAATGGTTAAGACAAAACTCACCGGTAAGATGGATCTTACCTTCCGACCTTTCTGGGTACACTACCAAGGTCTTTGGGGCCAATCTGCTGTTGCTCCAGAAATACACAGGAGGCCAACTTCCAGGCCTTGTTCCCAAGGTGCCAGAAGGGCCTGCCATTGTTGGTCCATGTGTCAAAATGTTCAAGGCGACATAGTCTTCAGGTTGCTGTAGGACTCAGTCACACAGTGCACTTCTAACGGGATTCTGCTGACCTCTTCAAAGGTCCAAGGCAGTCGCCACTGACAGGCTAGAGCTTACACTGTCTTCTGCCTGAGGCAGGCTGTTCTGCTAGTCAATGCACCTGGGTTACAAGGTGCTGCTGAGGCCCCAGCCCCAGCCATCTTCAGTCACATGGGCATCCAGCTCACAGGGCCCTGATGGGTCTGTTTCACTCAAGGCCTTCACGGCCTTGACTGTCCATTTTGCAACAGCAGAGATAAATGCACACGTTTCATGCCAGCCCCACCTGATGCCCTTTTGTACTAAATAGCATAAGGGCTTCAGAATTTGTGTCAAGTGTGGAATAAACACTCTCCAGTAGCCTACAAGACCCAAAACCTCTTGCAAAAATGCCAGATTTATCTGTAAGGTAGTCAGACATGAGCGTAACATCACACGCAGTATTAGACACCCGAGGGTTGTGGGGGGTACCTGGAAAACCCTTGGGGGTTTTAAATCATGGAGCATTCAGCTCCTGTGTCCATCAGGGCCAGGACACACTGCACATTAACTGGGTACTAACAAACATCATTCTACATGTGGCCTCTGGTCCCTGCCACATACCCCAAGGTAGGGGCATTGACCCTCCCCCCTCAGCTGAACTGCAACATCCAATCATCGTCCTGTGGGAGTGAGGGCCCAGGCAGAGCCTGAGTACTGTCTCCGATGAAGTCTTGCAGGGACACAGGCTAGACATGGGCTTTGCCTCTGGCTTCCATATCCTGGACCTCAGCAGCTGGAACTGCTGCTCTATCTTTAATTGATGCCACAGTTCTAAAAAGATCTTATTGGGCTCCCCATCAAGTTTTTCTTTCACACCCCAGCTTTCATCAAACCAACCCACATCTGGGCCCTTGAGACCTTCATGGGGCCTTTTGCACCTCTCCTTTCAGTCGTAGCCTATACTTCCTTCCGTGCCCTTACTGTTTCAACCTCCCCCCAGATCTGCTAAAGTACTAGTAGGCTCACATATGGGTTGCCCTATGTGGGGGGCAAGAATAGTCACTAGGGACCCAAAGAGAGATTGGGGAGCTGTATGGAGCACTAGATTTCTCATTCCTACAGTGAACAACAACTCATTGGTGCCCTGAGGTGGAGTCCATATTATAGATATTTTTTATGTCCAATTCCTGCAATACCTGTTGGAGCTCTGCATACATTTTCCAGCTGGTGGGTAAGTACAGTAAATCACCCTTAGGCCAAACTGCTCTGATGGCTGCTGACAGCCAATCCAGAAGCACCTGATTCCCTGAGGTGTGATGGGCACTTTGCAACCGCTGCCAGAGAACAGTGCAGCATCAGGGAAGCCAATCTACTCATTTCTGAACCTGACAGAACAATGTTTTCCATCCCCATATCCAGAGACGCAAAAGCCACACAGGGATAGGTTATGATGGGCTCTGCCTATATCGGACACTCATGTCCACCAGCTCATCCTGGGTATGGGGGTGGAGCACGGAGGGCTCCACAACCTGGGGAGGGGGCTGCTCCTCCCCCTCAGGAGCCTACAGTTGTTGCTTTTACTTTCTTAATTACAATCAGGTGGGCCTTTAATACAGGAGAGGCTGGTGCCTCAGGCGGTGGCCTCCGCAACAAATAGGCTGTCAGCTCCACCCCCTCATCCTCTCCTGACACCACCTCCACCATCTCTGGAGCTGAAGGCACCCTCTTTCCTCCCGTCCACCATGACCTTTAGCAATGTGGACTCTCCTGCTGCCTCCCCACTCGCTGTTGCCAAGGATTTTCCAGGAGCACGACCTGTCCTCTCAATAACCGTCTCTCTTCCTTAGGGGCATCCCATAGGTCATCGCCCAGCTTCTCCAAGCAATGCTGAAGTGTGTGTCTCTCCCACTGAAGTCTCTCCTTGATAATCCTCTCTCCCCTCAGTAACACTTTCCACTGTCTCAACAAACAGACCTCCTACAATGCCAGCAGCTACACGGCCACTCACGGCCTCTAAGCAATCTTCCATCCAACAGAGGGCTAATTCTGCAGCTTCCCATGTCTCCACTCTTCCCCAGTTCTTGGGAAGGCCCCATCCCTCTCGAAGGTGCTTTACTCTACACCAATTCCCCACTAGAAGCTCCCCAACTGGAAGCCCCACATATACGGGGTTCCTGAATAAAGCTTCATCCTCTACCACTTCAGCCACTGGGGCCTCCCCACCATCCCTAGAGGCAGCCCACTCAAGGGCTGCACCCATGTAGACTAATTTTGGGTTCAGAGGTCCTGCCGACTACCACCAGATGTAACTCTGGGGGGAAAATCCCAGGGCAAAATACCTCTAAAACCCAAATCAGTCAGAGAGAGAAATAAAGTTAAGAAACTCTTTTATTTCTTATAAGCAGTCATCCCGTCTTTCTCTCTTGACCTGGCTGCAGCAGGAGAGAACTTCACCCAGCCTCTCTGGTCCACATAAACCCTTCATTGGTCTTGTAATTTACCTACTGATATGGAGATGGTACTTCACTCCACCCTTTGGAAACACCTATTGCTATGCAGATGCACTAAAGCCATGTGAGAGATTCTGGAAATACTACAATTATACCCACATTAGCCATCATAGCAAAGTTCAAGGTCTTTTGTTATCTATTTTATACTGGTCACTCATCCATTTATTCTCTCATTCAGCCATCATTCAACCAATTAAGGAATACTGAGCTATCATTCACTATGTTGGTACCTGGAGGTGGGGGTTACAAATATAAATACAATAAAACAAGGTATTTTCTATAGTGTTTCAAAATGTGGTAGGAACAAGACAGCAGCCTAAGTCTGCTTTAGCAAGGCTTCAGGAACTGCCAAGAGAAGATAAGGATTTAACTTAGGGCAATATACTGGGGAAAGGCAGAAAAAGGTGGAGAAAATGGTGAGAAACTATGGTCAAAGAAAGGTAAGGGCTTGCACAGACAGTAATCAGAATGCATGACAATAGAACTTGATAGTTGGGGCTCAAGTAAGCAAAAAAGATACCAAGAAATTTACTACACTCACATCAAAATTTCTGACTTTGGCAAAGAGTTGGAACATGGAATTTGAAACATGGAACAAAGGGTTGTAGCATGGAACAGAGAAAGAGAAACATATTTATTTGGGAAGGCAAGAGTGGATGGCTGAAGTTATGGGACAAGGAGTTTAAATAGACTAACAAGGCTCAGAAGAGCTCTGGAGATTACAAACCATTTGAAAGCAGTGTAGAAAAGGAGACCAAGAAGTACCAGAGGAGGAGGAGACTCGGGAGAATGCTCATAGAGAAACAAAGAAAAGGTTAGAAGAATCAAGAGAAGAGGCAGTTTCAAGAATGGAGAAGTTAACAAAATCAAATGCTGAGAAGTGTAGGGAAAAATGAAGAAGTAAAATGCATACAATGGATATGACACCTAAGAGGTCTTTGATGAGTGACACCAGAGAGGTTTCTGTGGAGTGGTGGGCTGAAAGACTGCTTTCAGCAGGCTAAAGACTCAGTGGGAGGCATGGAAGTGGAAACTTCAAGGATGGACTAGTTTTCCAGCAACCTGCCTAAAAAAGGAACAAGAAGGAAAGAGACCACACTGCTTTGCCAGTGAAAAAAATGAAACCATTCAAAAAGGTAAACAAAGACTTTTGGAATATAGAGTGTATAGGTGAAATCAGAACCAGTTAATGAAACAACAAAAACGGTGAGGAAAATATTTTCAATAGTATAAAAAACCAAAAGCAGATAAACTATATAAAAATCACAATATATGAACACTTCACTCCTATGAATCCAAAGCTGCATTTTAAAGAAAATTTTAGCATATGAACAAAGTCCATTTTTAGTCAAAGAAAAAAGATAAAAGAAAGATCAAATGTCATTATTTCTTACCAAACTTCGGTGTAGTAAAAGTGAATTCTGGACCATCCTTTCCACCTTCATCTGTGTATGCTGCCATTCGTACCATGTACAAAGTATCACTAGTCAAAGAGGACAGTGTATATTCTGTGTGGGAAGAATCCACATTCACAGCTGGAAGAAATCAGTAAGTGTGGCTTTACTCAACTACTCAATGTTTTTGTAAAATGTATTTTTATTCCTTTTTAATACTTTCACAATGTCAAAGAAGGCCAAATGCAAATAACTTGCATAACTTGACATTATATTCTTCTATAAGCAGCACACAGTATTTCTTCAATAAGACCATAAAAGCAACCAAAAGGCATATTCTCAAGTGTCTCTTTTCTGAGGAAAATACACTATATTAAGATGTGCAACACCAGAATGTAAGACTTACATTGGTATTTGAAAGTTTAAAAAAGTATATTCTTAATAACTTGTTAAGTTTTATTACCAGTTTCATTTCCAATGATGGTTCTATAAAATATAGTATAATTTCTGATGAAGCCATTCTGAACATCAACAGGAAGTTGGTCCCACTCTAAGACAGCTTCATTTTTCCCCACTTTTTTTGTCCGAACAGTAGGTCCTTTGGAAGGTGCTAGAACAGAATAGATAGTTGCTAAGTGAAAAACCATTAGAATTTAGTACTCTTTAGAATTTTGTAAAACTTCATTATGAAGAAATTATTTGTTTCAACATAGTCAGACATATCCTTATTAAATGGATAAAATGTCTTTGCTAATACAAAACATTTTTCAAGGAAAGTGAGTTTGACTTACGAGCTTGTTTAAGGTATGCCTTTATAGACTCTGGGCTTCCCGGTCCATCAGCATATACTGGAGTAACTGTTATCAAATAACATTTGCTCTCTGCTAGGTTCCCTAAAATAACAACAGTAGTACATTAAGCATTTTTCCCCATGATAGAAAACCCTAATTAATGCCATTATTTTTACATTATAGTTTCATGATCATTAAACTTTCTTTTAAAACTGCAGCTTTTAAAGTAAGCATTGCCTTTTGTGTACTGGATCCAAGCTTAATAGATTACAACTGTTTCTGAAAGTAAAAGATTATTTTTTGCCAACACAGTGGATTAAAACATGTACACTGTCAATAAAATTACTATATTTGTATTTAGAATTTATAAAACACTGATCTCAAACTATCCTGGGTCTTAATAGTTTGACAATTTTTGTACATCTCACTCAGTTCTCTGAGAACTGTCAATGAACACAACACCACTAACCAGAGCTAGGGAAAGCAATGATGGCCCTGTTTGTCATGTGGCCAGGAAAAAAAAGAATTATTGTTCTTTCTCCTAAAAAGTAGCAGTTTTAAAAGAAAAAGTTATCTTGAATACTTAATTTATAATGCCAAATGAACAAGGTAATCTACCCACATTTCTTTACCATGCAACAGAAAAATTTTTCTTTCTATACAACATCTTATCTGTCCACATCAGAAAATAAGGTGTTATACTTGAGTTTATGCCTCTGATAAGAACTTACATTTCCTTACCTATTACTCATGAAGATACGTATAGTCCTTTGTCTTCTTAAACTGAGCAATTTACCTTTCCTTTATGCCTACCTTTCCTTTATTCCTAGATGAATAATTTTAATATTCTTCTGTAGTATGTGCTGTCATCAGGACTACTTAGTTATATGGGGCTACCTGTGCAACCTGAAGATCTCCAGAGCCTATGTTTATGCTTTTTAAGAGGTTTCTGTTGTTCAGTTATCACTAATCTGTCTCCTCTCTAGCTACACCATGCTTTTAATTTGATAAGTTTAATAAACTAGACAAGTTTGCATATTAAATATTAGGTTAATGAGGACCAAACAGCCTATTTATGAATAAAGCCCAGAAACTTTATGATAGGTATGTCTTTGTTTAGAGCTTTTCTCTGATTAATCATATTATTCATAGCTTAATTCTAATGGTTATCTTCTTTACTAAGAAAATGCATACAAGCTGAGTATTTTTCTCTTTAAAGTTGTCACATCACTTTAAAAATTGATTAACTAGTGCCTTAAAACACAGAGCAATCGATTTTGAAGCTCTATATCATTACTTACTGTCCTTCATTAGATTTCCAGTTAAAAGACAAGGAAACCCAAGTTCTAATTCTGCTTCTCCTATTCAACAACTGTTAAGAAGTCACCCAGATGCTCTAGGAAAATATTTCTCACTGAAGGACGAGGGAGTTAAATGAGGTACAAAGAACATAGAACTAGTTAGGCGCAATGGTTGGATTATCTTATATTTCTTTCTTTACAGTTTCATGAGCATTCCTTTCATGATCAAAACACTGGAGTATAGAAAGATAGCATTAATCCCACTTTGTCCATATAAACAGACCCTGCAGTTAAGTGTGACTTGAGAATCACGCATCTAGTAAACTAGATGTGACTAGCAACTATGATAAATTGGACATCTTTTCAACCAACCACAGCATCTATAAAGCAGAAGAGAGTATGTAAAATAAAGATCTGTCTAAAGAGTTAGAAAAAAGGACATTAACTTAAACGTCTTCAGCCAGGTATACCTCTTAAATAGGTGTGATGTACAATACCGTCTTCTTGTTGCCAATCTGGGATACAGGGTGATTTATCTGATAACACACACCATTCAAGTACGTATTTGTTTACAGATTCATTTGGAGCGGTCCATTCTACCCAAAGCATGTTATCTTTGGGAAATGCTTTAAGATCCTTTATAGGGTGAGTAGCTTTAAAACAAAGTTTGAATACTGATGTAATAAATGAACACTTAGAAATTTTTAATTTCAGTATTTTACATTCATTTCCAAAACCATGGGATCTATCTTGCTATGTTTTTGTAGCACATATTAACATGTATTTGCATGAAAAAAGCATTTTATCATTTACATGTAATATATTTTCAAATGTAAATATTCTCAAAATTATTCAAATGTTTTATATATGTAAATTACAACTGTTTTTCTTTGAAAGCTACAGATAAACCTATTTAAGTCACAGGCATATAAAGTTCCAAAAACTTTAAAATAATATTAAAAAAATAAGTTATCAGAAAATGCTCAAATGAATTAAATGGCTTACTGCAAAGCTTAAGTGAACCATATAATAATAGAACAGACTGTCTGGCTGCTGAGTTCTAATAGCATGACTATTGCTGATACTGAGGAGACAGTCTTAGAGTAAGTATATTCTACTTACTGAAAAGATTCCTTAGCATCTTTTACAGAAGCCCTGTCCAAACCTAACTATCTTTTCCCATCCATAAGTCAGGCTTCATCTCATAGACACAAACCTTGAAAGCCATAGGGAGGGATGGTTAAAACAGATGCATCTGATTTGCCAACCAGATTTCTGGCTGTCAAAGTTGCTATGTAACGATCGTTTGTGAGGTTTACTTGCAGTTTTGTGTCATTAACTATATAATTTTGTAAACGTGATTTCCATCTTGTGAGAGTCACTTCATAATCCAAGATTTTTCCATTGGCTTCAAAAAGAGGCAATGTCTGGAATAAAATAATTTATTTAAAAAACATATTTCATAAATCTTGGATAAAGTTAATCGGTTTTACTTCGCATTCACAATTTCTGCTGTATGTCAAATCTCTTAATATTTAATTGAAAGGGACTGGCACTTCATTTTGAACTCTCTACTATAGTAAAACTACTACATACTAGTAGAGTTAAAGCATGACTTCAATTAAGGGGGAAAGTAGCACCATTCTGTTAGCTTTTAGTTCTGTATACAATTCTGCACTGTGGCTTTGTACGGCTAAATTATTTATGCCTGAGTATTTTTCTATATCTTTTAGTATGATCCCTCATGCACATTCATGGAGTGCACAACAATTTTACATTTCCTATTACTGGCATACACTTTGGTTACTCAAAACCTTTTTTGATTATTTTCTATAAGGCACTCAGGAAAGTTCAATAGAAGACAAGGTCCTTACTTCTTACAGAATTTTCAAAGAACTATGCTTAAGTATCTATGAGGTATTACTAGCAGGTTTATGAACCTGACTTCTATATAGTATAGACAAGGCTTTGTGTTTCTAGTTGTTAAAAATTGTTATCATATGCTTTGCTGATATTAAGATGAATAAAATTTTAAGTCAGACTTCATTCATAATACCATATATAATTATATAAGAGGTTAAAGTATATAACTTTACCTTCCACATAAGCTGCACAGATCTATAGCCACGAGAATGGGATGGCTCTATCTTATACCAGAAACTTGGTGCCTTGGATGGTCCTAAAGAAATGACAAACTTTTTAAAAGAAAAGTTTTTATTATGACAGTAAAATATAATCTTGGAGATGAGGTTCTCTTAGTTTGTTTTTAATATCCTTGTCCTTCAATCACACAATGTCTCTAACTTGTTCTCTGCATTCAGTGTTTGCCCACCCCAGCATGATATGCTAGACATTCCTTTAGTCGTCAGGGTGATAGTCTGACAGTTTAGATTGGAACTCTTTTCTATCTTAAAACTGTAAAGCTACAAATATATCCTAAGCAATATCCAAAGATATGTCACTATTCCTTATTGCTAAAAATAAAATTAAAAAGTCATGAAATAATACCTGCTTAAAACCCCTAAATGTATATATGAAGAATATAAAACAAACTAAATGGAGTAAATGCAGTATAGTTTTATTACCTAATGTTGGAATGATTTAGTGTAATAGGAAATAATAAAAATGAACTTACAGGATTGTTGTAATCATCCACATGAAAAAGCACTTTATAAAACAACGTATCAACTACTAGAATTAGATTTTAGAAGTCCCTTTAGAATCAACTGATCTTCAAATTTTTATAAATGTAATTGTAAAATATTGTATTCAAAAGAATAAAAAAGGATCTGAATAAAATCTAAGCAGTGATGTGTTGATCTTGAAAAGACAATTATAGATGAGGAAATTATAGATGAGGCTTGGGAAAAGGCTGCTGATACAGGACATTCAAACAGATATATACAGGGGTACAGGACTGCACCCAAAAAAAATAAAGAACATGAAATTATGAAGAACATTTTATGAGCCAGAATTATTTTCTAACATAAAGATAAACCTAGGGACTTCATTCGCTAAGTTGAAGAAATGCTTAATTCAATAGTTCTTAACTTTCTAGGTCCCCCAAGATCTCCCCAGAAAACGCACATGAACACTAAACACTATTTTTCTACATTTTTAACTAGTTCAGGAACTCCCCCAAACTGACCTAAGTACCTTTAAAAGCCTCAAGAATTCCAATTTAATAATTCCTAGCCAAGAAAAGGAATCTGGCTGAGAAACCCCAAACCAGCATTAGCAGGATTGCTTTCTTTCCTGGCAGTTATGAGAATGAGAGAAAAGTCTTAGTGGAGAAGGATACTTACCCTCTCTGCCTTTGATACTCTCAATTCATGCAAGTGCCTAAACACCTCTGGTAGACGTGAAAGTGAAGGGAAACAGACTGGAGGGGAGGTTTTAAAGCTGTGGCTGCTGCCTGTGACACCTACAGGGTTGGGGGAGGCAGGCTGTGATAGGAAAATGTTCACAAAGAAAAACCTATATGCCACAGGACTATTTCTTGATGGCTATGTAAGAAATCAGTAATGTTAAGCCACTTTGAGGAGAGAATCTTACTTTAGACAATATGCCCTTTTAAGCCTTTTGGATTCTACATTATATGCACTGTATTACCATGAGAAAAAAGGAAAATGAAAGTAAACCAACCAACCAGAACTCCAGAATCCTATCCTTTTCCAGGGGTTTATCAAGTGTGCTAGTAGAAAAAAATGAATAAAAAATAAAGCACAAATACGTTTTTTGATGGTGATGGTCTAGGGTATATTTTGCTAGACAGTGTGATTTTAATGATTAAGGTATGATTCTCTAGTTAGGGATATCTCAGGATCACTCTCCTTTAATGAAATGTTCTGGACTTATAACTGTTAATCAATGGTTTTCTCATGGTATCTGAGACACCATTCCATGGTAAGTTCCTTTAGTTAGGTATCAAAGATTTATATTATCAATAATGCACATTAAATTTTATCTTAATATTTTTAAAAATAAAACTGAAAAATGCTAGTTTGAATTAAATGACCACAAAACATGGAATGAAGTCAATATTACTAAAACCAGGCACAATTCACAGTCACAACTCCAAAAGCTTTATTTCTTCATATACTTATTTACTTACTATCTTCATATGTGATCCCACTTGCTTCTTTACTCCAGTCACTCCAGTACCCTTTACCATCTTCCTTCATACAACGAATCCTAAATACATATTCTGTAAAAGGTTTAAGGTCCTGGACAGTGAATGAAGTTCGGGTGGATGCTGTATCTTCAGATGGAATCTGAAAACAAAGCAGTCCAACCAACTAAAACCCAGTGGTATTTATTACAGGTGTTGCAAAATTGCGTTAAGATTTTAGAAACTAATTTAATGAACACAAGTTATGGAAAGAAATAAATGCAAACCAAAGAGCAGTCAAAGTAATATTAATACAATTGGGAAGTATGGAATTATATATTATCAATCCTTTCTTCCTTCCTTTTATTTATTTTTTCCATGGGGCCTTTAACAGTCAGGGTCTCAGCAGCAAAAAGACAGCACACTCCAATTAGAATTAATTAAGGGAGGGTTTACTAAAGTAAATATGGGCAGTGTGTAGGGAAACCTTAAAGACTCTGTAATCAGCACTGTGGAACTTGGAGCCGCTACCACCCTAGGCCTGAAGTGATGAGAGCGGTACCAGAACTTGGAAGAAGAGGGTCAGACTGGGGTAACCTGAGAGAAGCAGTGACCTTAGTTGAGAACTGTAGGCAGCTCCAGGGAGGAAGCAGGGAAAATAAATATGCCGATTTCACTTCTCTCTTGCCAGGCACCCCCCATTAACCAAATTCACCAGGAAACTAGAAGGAATGGAAACCCACAGATAAAATCCATTTAGGTCAGCATCTCAAGACAAAGAGTAGGGTGGAAATGGGTGGTGTATAGATCTTGATAGGCAAAAGGAAGCTCAATCAAGAAAAATAAAAGCTATCATTACAGATATTGAATTTCAGGCAAAAGAGACTAAATATAGATAAATAACTGGTTATTTCTACTATTCTGAGATTTCAACACTGAACACAAAAATAGGTGTCAGGGATTTTTTTGTATAAAGATTCTATAATGATATAAAATATTTTGAAGTTCTTCAGGTATGTACTCTCTCTGTACAACATGAAGCATTAATCCATTTTAGTGTGTTGCTTTTTCTGATTGTATTCTAAACCCTATAGAAGTGGGAGGACAGAAGCAGTAAGGTCAATGGCTCAATTCCCTCATGAGTTCATTACCACAACCAGAGAAACAAAGCAAAAACATACCGTTAGTGATAAACAGAATGACCAAAATAGTATGAAGAGCCCAATGTTATGGTGATAGCTTTTGAAGAAGTACTTCTTTGCTGACAGCATCACCATTGGGTACTGTGCTTTTCCTTTCCAGTCTTACAAGTTCCTCAACAATCCCTTCCTCTACACCTCAGGGATTGGCAAACTTTCTATAAAGGTCTAGACAGTACGTATTTTAGGCTGTGGGCTAGATGGTCTCTGTTTCAAATACTCAACTCTTCTATTGTAGCACAGAAATAGCCACAGAGAGAATACGTAATATATGTGGCTGTGTTCCAATAAAACTTCGTTTATAAAAACAGATACCCTGCAGATGCTGTTTGCCAGTCCCTGCTGTGCCTCATCCATATAATCTCTTCATTTTTACTCCTCCACTTAATTTGCTTATAATTTGTGTTTGTTTCACCTGCATCAAAAATGCTATTCCCTATCACCCTGCATCACTTTCCTGTTTCACTTAAAAGCTACTGTACTCAGCAAACCTGCTTTCTATCTGGATGTATTTCTTTTTGTCCTTGTTTGAAATACAGATCTAGAGGAGGTGTCAAGCAAAATAATTCTCCTAGTCAGAAACAAGACATTCAGAAAATAACTGAGACTTTTAGGTTAGAGAGTTGCAAGAAAGACTATTTGAACAGTAACTTTTAACTCAACTTACCTCACTCCAAGTTGATGTATCTTTGGTCCTATATTGAATGCTATATTTCAGTCTTATGAAACTCTGAACACTTGAGTTGATCCATGTCAGTTTTAATATACTAGATAGTTCCTCTGAATTGGTGACTGATAAATTATGTGGTGGATTGGGCTTCACTGAAAAGCAAAATAAATCCTGATGTTTATCATGTTTAATTTTATACATTATACAAACTCAAATATATTCTTTATATTTTATTTCACAGTATTAATTTTTCTCACCAAATGGACTGATTTTTCTCAAAATAATGCTGTACCATACTAGTATAATGGAAAGGGAAGGTTTCCAAAGAAACATTAGCTTTCCTTGCTAGTTTATTGCATTTGTTAATCTTTTCAGGTTCAAATACAAAAGGATAATACTCATGATAAATGATTTAAAAAAGTGAACATGTGCACTATAATTAAAATGCTGTAAAATGTTTGATAATTGGACGAATACTTAAAGATAACATTCTGGTCAAAGCAGCTATGAGTGTGACTGGATTATGATCATTCTCTTTTTCCAAATTATTTTTAATGTTCAAACAATGAATTTGTAAGTCATTCAGATATTAAAATGGTTACTTCTACATTAATTAAAATCCAAAAACTACTTTAGCTTATGAACTACTATGTATGTTAATAAATTCTCAAATTCAAGTTATAACTACCTTTATCTACAGGATCAAAATTGATATGATTTGATGTAACCTTCCCAAGGGCATTTTCTGTTTCTACCCAGACTTCAATGTTGACAAAATACACAGGAGAATAATCAACAGTGCATGAGGTGGGGGTGCCACGTTTTGTTTTACAATCAGCAAACTTCTCTGTTGCCCTAAATACAAAAATGGAAGAATCAGTTATTAAAAACAGATTTGAAAAAACGTGAAAAGGTTTACTTGGAAGAATTTGATGAGACTAGCTTATTATAGCTTGTAATAAATAAGTTCATTCCAATAACTATGGAATAAACTGTTGTTAACTAAAAATAAAATTTCTTAAAGACTAACCAACCATCTCTTAACACTGAGTTTGATCTGTATTTTAAAACAATCATTGAGGGGTGGGGAGAAGATGGCAGCATGAGTAGAGCAGCAGAAATCTCCTCCCAAAACCACATTTATCTATGAAAATATGACAAAGACAACTCTTCCTAAAATAGAGACCAGAGGACACAGGACAACATCCAGACCACATCCACACCTGCGAGAACCCAGCGCCTCACGAAGGGGGTAAGATACAAGCCCTAGCCCGGTGGGACCCGAGCGCCCCTCCCCCTGGCTCCCGGCAGGTGGAGAGAAGTCAGCAAGGAGGGCTAGGGAGCCCAGGACTGCTGAACACCCAGCTCCAGGATTATGGACCAGAGCACAGACACAGTGCATGCGTGGGGTCCTGGATACAAGGGAAAAAGGGCGGCAGGACCGGTGAGCGGGTGCCTGAGGGGAACGCCAGAGAACAAAGAAACAGGAGCGGCTTTTTTTTTTTTTTTTTGGCGAGTGTTTTTTGGAAGCCTTAAAGGGACAGGGACCCCAATACTAGGGAAACAGGGCAGCAAGACCGGTGAGCGGGTGCCTGAGACCGGCACCTGAGGACAAAGAAAATCGCACGTTTTTCCCTTTTTAAAAAAAAATTATTTATTTAATTTTTTTGCCTCTTTCGTTGTTGCTGTTGTTGTTTTGGTTTGAAGAGTGCTTTTTGGAAGTCTTAAAGGGGCAAGACAGGACATGTAGCCCAGAGGCAGGGAATCTGGGGATCTCTGGGCACTCTAACCCCCTGGGCAGCAGAGAGCACAAAGGCCCCTTACGGAGATAAATAGCCTCCTGGCAGCTCCCCCTCCAACGGGGCTCCACCATTTTGGAGGAGCAGCCCAAGCCAGGCCATGCCCACAGCAACAGCGGAGATAAACTCTATAGAAACTGGGCAGGAAGCAGAAGCCCTGTCTGTGCACAGCTGCCAAGCACAAGCAACTACAGGTCGCTATTCTCCCAGGAGAGGAAGGCCACAAACCAACAAGAAGGAAAGCTCTTCCAGCTGTCACTCGTACCAGCTCTGCAAACTATCGCTATCACCATGAAAAGGCAAAACTACAGGCAGACAAAGATCACAGAGACAACACCTGAGGAGACAGACCTAACCAGTCTTCCTGAAAAAGAATTCAAAATAAAAATCATGAACATGCTGAGGGAGATGCAGAGAAAAATGCAAGAGCAATGGGATGAGATACACAGAAAAATGCAAGAGCAATGGGATGAAGTCCGGAGGGAGATCACAGATGTCAGGAAGGAGATCACAGAAGTGAAACAAACCCTGGAAAGATTTATAAGCAGAATGGATAAGATGCAAGAGGCCATTGAAGGAATAGAAACCAGAGAACAGAAACGTATGGAAGCTGACATAGAGAAAGATAAAAGGATCTCCAGGAACGAAACAATACTAAGAGGATTATGTGACCAATCCAAAAGGAATAATATCCGTATTATAGGGGTACCAGAAGAAGAAGAGAGAGAAAAAGGGATAGAAAGTGTCTTTGAAGAAATAATTGCTGAAAACTTCCCCAAACTAGGGGAGGAAATGGCCTCTCAGACCACAGAGGTACACAGAACTCCCATGACAAGGGATCCAAGGAGGGCAACACCAAGACACATAATAATTAAAATGGCAAAGATCAAAGACAAGGACAAAGTATTAAAGGCAGCCAGAGAGAAAAAAAAGGTTACCTACAAAGGAAAACCCATCAGGTTATCATCAGACTTCTCAACAGAAACCCTACAGGCCAGAAGAGAATGGCATGATATACTTAATGCAATGAAACAGAAGGGCCTTGAGCCAAGACTACTGTATCCAGCACTATTATCATTTAAATATGAAGGAGGGATTAAACAATTCCCAGACAAGCAAAAGTTGAGGGAATTTGCCTCCCACAAACCACCTCTACAGGGCATCTTAGAGGGACTGCTCTAGATGGGACCACTCCTAAAAGGAGCACAGAACAAAACACCCAACATATGAAGAAGGGAGGAGGAGGAATAAGAAGGGAGAGAAATAAAGAATCATCAGACCGTGTTTATAATAGCTCAACAAGCGAGTTAAGTTAGACAGTAAGATAGTAAAGAAGCTAACCCTGAACCTTTGGTAACCACAAACTTAAAGCCTGCAATGGCAATAAGTACATACCTTTCAATAATCACCCTAAATGTAAATGGACTGAATGCACCAATCAAAAGACACAGAGTAATAGAATGGATAAAAAAAGCAATATCCATCCATATGCTGCTTACAAGAGACTCACCTCAAACCCAAAGACATGCACAGACTTAAAGTCAAGGGATGGAAAAAGATATTTCATGCAAACAACAGAGAGAAAAAAGCAGGTGTTGCAATTCTAGTATCAGACAAAACAGACTTCAAAATAAAGAAAGTAACAAAAGATAAAGAAGGACATTACATAATGATAAAGGGCTCAGTCCAACAAGAGGATATAACCATTATAAATATATATGCACCCAATACAGAAGCACCAACATACTTGAAACAAATACTCACAGAACTAAAGGAGGAAATAGAATGCAATGCATTCATTCTGGGAGACTTAAACACACCACTCACTCCAAAGGACAGATCCACCAGACAGAAAATAAGTAAGGACACAGAGGCACTGAACAACACACTAGAACAGATGGACCTAACAGACATCTATAGAACTCTACATCCAAAAGCAACAGGATACACATTCTTCTCAAGTGCACATGGAACATTCTCCAGAATAGACCACATACTAGGCCACAAAAAGAGCCTCTGTAAATTCCAAAAGATGGAAATCCTACCAACCAACTTTTCAGACCACAAAGGCATAAAACTAGAAATAAACTGTACAAAGAAAGCAAAAAGGCTCACAAACACATGGAGGCTTAACAACACGCTCCTAAATAATCAATGGATCAATGACCAAATCAAAATGGAGATCCAGCAATATATGGAAACAAACGACAACAACAACACAAAGCCCCAACTACTGTGGGACACAGCAAAGCAGTCTTAAAGAGGAAAGTATATAGCAATCCAGGCATATTTAAAGAAGGAAGAACAATCCCAAATAAATGGTCTAACGTCACAATTATTGAAATTGGAAAAAGAAGAACAAATGAGGCCTAAGGTCAGCAGAAGGAGGGACATAATAAAGATCAGAGAAGAAATAAATAAAATTGAGAAGAATAAAACAATAGCAAAAATCAATGAAACCAAGAGCTGGTTCTTCGAGAAAATAAACAAAATAGATAAGCCTCTAGAAAGACTTATTAAGAGGAAAAGAGAGTCAACACAAATCAACAGTAACAGAAATGAGGAAGAAAAAAGCATGATGGGCCCCACAGAAATACAAAGAATTATTAGTGAGTACTATGAAAACCTACATGCTAACAAGCTTGGAAACCTAGGAGAAATGGACAACTTCCTAGAAAAATACAACCTTCCAAGACTGACCCAGAAAGAAACAGAAAATCTAAACAGACCAATTAAAAGCAACGAAATTGAAATGGTAATCAAAAAACCACCAAAGAACAAAACCCCCGGGCCAGATGGATTCACCTCAGAATTTTATCAGACATACAGGGAAGACATAATACCCATTCTCCTTAAAGTTTTCCAAAAAATAGAAGATGAGGGGATACTCCCAAACTCATTCTACGAAGCCAACATCACCCTAATACCAAAACTAGGCAAAGAACCCACCAAAAAAGAAAACTACAGACCAATATCCCTGATGAACGTAGATGCAAAAATACTCAACAAAATGTTAGCAAACCGAATTCAAAAATACATCAAAAGGATCATACACCATGACCAAGTGGGATTCATCCCAGGGATGCAAGGATGGTACAACATTCGAAAGTCCATCAACATCATCCACCACATCAACAAAAAGAAAGACAAAAATCACATGATTATCTCCATAGATGCTGAAAAAGCATTTGACAAAGTTCAACATCCATTCATGATAAAAACTCTCAGCAAAATGGGAATAGAGGACAAGTACCTCAACATAATAAAGGCCATATATGATAAACCCACAGCCAACATCATATTGAACATCAAGAAGCTGAAAGCTTTTCCTCTGAGATCGGGAACTAGACAGGGATGCCCACTCTCCCCACTGTTATTTAACATAGTACTAGAGGTCCTAGCCACGGCAATCAGACAAAACAAAGAAATACAAGGAATCCAGATTGGTAAAGAAGAAGTTAAACTGTCACTATTTGCAGATGACATGATACTGTACATAAAAAACCCTAAAGACTCCACCCCAAAACTACTAGAACTGATATCGGAATACAGCAAAGTTGCAGGATACAAAATCAACACACAGAAATCTGTGGCTTTTCCTATACACTAACAATGAACCAATAGAAAGAGAAATCAGGAAAACAACTCCGTTCACAATTGCATCAAAAAGAATAAAATACCTAGGACTAAACCTAACCAAAGAAGTGAAAGACCTATACCCTGAAAACAACAAGACGCTCTTAAGAGAAATTAAAGGGGACACTAACAAATGGAAACTCATCCCATGCTCGTGGCTAGGAAGAATTAATATCGTCAAAATGGCCATCCTGCCCAAAGCAATATACAGATTTGATGCAGTCCTTATCAATCTACAAGCAACATTCTTCAATGAACTGGAACAAATAATTCAAAAATTCATATGGAAACACCAAAGACCCTGAATAGCCAAAGCAATCCTGAGAAAGAAGAATAAAGTAGGGGGGATCTCACTCCCCAACCTCAAGCTCTACTATAAAGCCATAGTAATCAAGACAATCTGGTACTGGCACAAGAACAGAGCCACAGACCAATGGAACAGACTAGAAACTCCAGACATTAACCCAGACATATATGGTCAATTAGTATTTGATAAAAGAGCCATGGACATACAATGGCGAAATGAGAGTCTCTTCAACAGATGGTGCTGGCAAAACTGGACAGCTACATGTAGGAGAATGAAACTGGACCATTGTCTAACCCCATATACAAAAGTAAACTCAAAATGGATCAAAGACCTGAATGTAAGTCATGAAACCATTAAACTCTTGGAAAAAAACATAGGCAAAAACCTCTTAGACATAAACATGAGTGACCTTTTCTTGAACATATCTCCCCGGGCAAGGAAAACAACAGCAAAAATGAGCAAGTGGAACTACATTAAGCTGAAAAGCTTCTGTACAGCAAAAGAAACCATCAATAGAACAAAAAGGAACCCTACAGTATGGGAGAATATATTTGAAAATGACAGATCTGATAAAGGCTTGATGTCTAGAATATATAAAGAGCTCACACGCCTCAACAAACAAAAAACAAATAACCTAATTAAAAAATGGGCAGAGGAACTGGACAGTTCTCTAAAAAAGAAATACAGATGGCCAACAGACACATGAAAAGATGCTCCACATTGCTAATTATCAGAGAAATGCAAATTAAAACTACAACGAGGTATCACCTCACACCAGTAAGGATGGCTGCCATCCAAAAGACAAACAACAAATGTTGGCGAGGCTGTGGAGAAAGGGGAACCCTCCTACACTGCTGGTGGGAATGTAAATTAGTTCAACCATTGTGGAAAGCAGTATGGAGGTACATGAAAATGCTCAAAACAGACTTACCATTTGACCCAGGAATTCCACTCCTAGGAATTTACCCTAAGAATGTAGCAATCAAGTTTGAGAAAGACAGATGCACCCCTATGTTTATCGCAGCACTATTTACAATAGCCAAGAATTGGAAGCAACCTAAATGTCCATCGATAAATGAATGGATAAAGAAGATGTGGTACATATACACAATGGAATACTACTCAGCCATAAGAAAAGGGCGAATCCTACCATTTGCAGCAACATGGATGGAGCTGGAGGGTATTATGCTCAGCGAAATAAGCCAAGCAGACAAAGAGAAATACCAAATGATTTCACTCATCTGTGGAGTATAAGAACAAAGGAAAAACTGAAGGAACAAAACAGCAGCAGAATCACAGAACTCAAGAATGGACTAACAGGTACCAAAGGGAAAGGGACTGGGGAGGATGGGTGGGCAGGGAGGGATAAGGGTGGGAGAGAAGAAGGGGGGTATTAAGATTAGCATGCATGGGGGATGGGAGAAAGGGGAGGCCTGTACAACACAGAGAAGACAAGTAGCGACTCTACATCACTTTGCTATGCTGATGGACAGTAACTGTAAAGGGGTTTATAGGGGGGACCTGGTATAGGGGAGAGCCTAGTAAACATAATATTCATCATGTAAGTGTAGATTAATGATAAGAAAAAAAAAAAAGCAGTTCCTGTGTGGAGACCACCAATGAGTTCTACACAATGGTATAAAGGGCATATAAAAGGGTAGGCAAAGGGTTTGTTTGTGCTTATACAGAGGATCAAAGCCTAATTTGGCTACCCCGAAAATGAACTAAGATATGATATGAAAAAGAACTTCCAACATCAGCAGTCTCTGGAAGACTCATGCCAGAAGATGATCATCAAAAAACCCAAACAAAGATCCATGCACTGCTACAGGTGTAGATGCACTCATCCCACCGGTTCCTGGACTTGCCACGGGAATGAAGAAGGAGATATCTAAGCAGGCCTGTGCATACAGTAAAACAACAAATTTGACTGGATCTACACTGTTGGAACTCAACCATGAATTAGGAGAAGTGCAAATTGTAGTGCTCCAAAATCTTACAACTACAGACTATTTACTGTTAAAAGAACATATGGGATGTGAACAGTCCACAGGAATGGGTTGTTTTAATTTGTCTGATTTCTCTCAGACTATTCAAGTTCAGTTGGACAATATCCAACTGGTGTTTTCACAAATGCCTAGGGTGCCTAACCGGTTTTCTTGGTTTCCACTGGAGATGGCTGGTAATTATAGGTATGCTTTGGTTATGTAACTGTATTCCTATTATGTTAAGGTGTGTGTGCAATTTAATTAGTAGTTTAAAACCTATACATGCTGAAGTTACTATACAAGAAGATATGTCA
Source organism: Manis javanica (assembly GCF_040802235.1). Lineage (NCBI taxonomy): Eukaryota > Metazoa > Chordata > Mammalia > Pholidota > Manidae > Manis > Manis javanica. The sequence continues at coordinate 109,102,793 of NC_133156.1, read as the reverse complement.
AAGAAATAATCAATCTTCCCATGTTTTCTTCCGCCTGCTACTTCTATAGCTTTTCTCCTTCCTTCCTAATTATAACCCATAAATAGAATTCATGCCTCATATCGAATTTACCGAGTATCATAATTCCTCCAAGTGGTAAAGATACCTCAAGACAAATGCTGGGCATAGAAGCCACAGGGCATAAATCTGCAAAGAAGTAAAAAACTAACCTTTTCAAACAATAAGGCTTCTCTCTCACTTACCAACTTTACATTTCCCTGTATGGCCCTGGAAGGTGACTGCTTAGCCAGAGACGGGTAAGATTCCTTAAGGGAGGAACAACCTAAGACAGGCACAGTTGCAGGGGGGCCATCAGGTGAGGAATTGGGGATCAACAGAGGTGAGGCTTAGAACCTCCCCCCGCCCCATTCTGAGAGAAATCTGCTGCATCCATGGATGTTTTATTGCCCTTGTCTAGCTTGGATTAACACATAGTCTACAGGCACACACCTGATCATCTACATTTGCTCTCTTACAACACTAAACTATGTTTTCTACCTTTATCTTGCATCTACCTACTACTTCAGCATTTTATTAAAAATAATAATAATAAAGAGAGAAATGTGGTATCCACATATAAATCAAGTATAAAAATCAAACGAATATTCATATTTGAACTGTTTATAGTTCATAATGCATGATCAAACCGAAAGTTTCTGTGATGACTGCCCTTGTACTATTCACCATGTAACTTATTCACTATGTAAGAATTTGTTCTCCATGTAAGAACTTGTTCGTTATGCTTCAGAAGATTGGAGACTGACGAAAATTAGGCTTGAGGTGGATTAATGATTATACATTGAGCATTGAGTCCCCTATACAGAATTTTATTGTTAACAACCATTTGATCAAAAAAAATAGGAGAGATGCCCTCATAAAAATAAATAAATAAATGAATTAATTAATTAATTAAATAATTTAAAAAAAACATGAAGAATACACTGTTTAGTCAATAGTTGTATAGTAAAATGTGGGATGAGTATGTGAACCTGCAAATAGTTCTGTTTAACTAAATTGTATGCTGAATAAATGGCAATGATGTGAGGCAAGGTCAGAAATGTAGTTTGTGCCATGATTATTTGGCCAAGTTGTCTGGCTTCTTTTCAGTGAACATGGGGAGCTCTTTAAAGATTTCTGAGTAGAAGGGTAGCTGTGTAATGTAAGCAGACTGATAACATGTATTGCATTAATCATAAATTAAATCCATTGCTACGTAAAACAAAAAACAAAAAAGAACAAAAAAACAATTGTTTCCAAAGTTTCACTCTAAGAATGTTAATTTAGAACGTTATGCTTTACCCCCAATGACCCTTCTCCAAAACTTATCTATTTCATGTGATCTGTTTCTTTCCTTTCCTAAAGAAGAATTCTCACTGTACCAGCAATGTCTTTTTTTAAGCACAGTATGATTCTTTCTTCTAAATACAACATGCTAGAAGGTGACAGGACAAGAACTTGTCACCCTAGAAAATTCCCAGTCTCTTTCCAGTTGAACCTGGGCAACCACTTTCTATCACCACAGAAAGTTTCAAGTGATGTTACTATATTTACTCACATGTTTAAATTATGTATCAGTTAATATTTACATATATGCTGTGTTTTTTAAAATAGGAGGATAAATCAAAAGCAAATGCAAACAGGTAACCTCTAGGGGGAGGGAAGAAAAAGGTGTAGGAACACAGGAACTGAGACTTCTCTGAATATACTTTGTTTTATAATTTTGACCTTCTGGATTAATTCATTATTTTACATTGTTAAGAATATTCCTTAGGGAATACAGTCAGCAATGTTGTGGTAACTTTGTAAAAATATTGAATCACGATGACCTATAACCGAAATGAACACGGTATTGCATGTTAACTACACTGTGATTTAAAAAAATTAAAAATAAAGAAAATCCCTAAAAATCAAAACCAAAATGAAATATGAACTCTTATATTGAGCTGGTGGTATAACACATAGAAAGAACTATTTCAAGAACTTAAAACAGTAATTTTGATATATTCTTTGTGGAAGAAAAATAATTTTCAAGCTCTTTTTTAGTAATCATAGTTGGTGTAAATATTGGCATTGTTATTATTCTGCAGCTGTGGTGTTCACTGTGGGATAAAGCACATGAATAATTTTGTTGGTGCTGAAAATAAGATTTTCAGCATAGAAGAGAGGGTATGTAGATGTTAAATTAAGTAAAAATCCAGTTTGGATTTTAAATTGGAAATATCCATCATATAAGTTCATGATTTATTTTATCTTAAAAACATTTCCTAGCTTTTTTTGCTGAAAGAACCCAGAAACAATGACAACTCAGTAGCAGTTGCGGGTTCCCCTAGCACTCAGACTGTAGTCCCTAAATAGTATTTCACATAAAATGGTTGACTGTAGGTCTATGGAAGGAAATACATTAGGATGAACCTGGAAAATCATGTCATATCAAAATCAAGGAAGCTATCAAAACTAATGAGATTGTGACAAAGGATCAGCCAAACTGAATAAATTCCCATTAACCAAAGATAGGACAACTTAGGTATCAAGAATTATGACTGTAACAGACTGAAATACATCCAATCTGTTTAAGTATGAATTCATAATTGGGGGGGAAAACCTTCATTATCCTCCTTTGGAGGATGCTAGGGAACCAACTCATAAAACTGGTTAATAAAGGGAAAATATTAACGCCATTTTGCTTCTCTTGTACATTAGAGTAACCAATAGTTGAAGGTATTTCTTTAGGTATTTCAGGTTAAAAAAAAGAGAGAATACCACTATTTTGTAAGTCACATATAAATAATGACCATTGATGATGGCTCAAAAACCTTTATAGGAAAAACTAATGGGACGTAAACATGGTTAAATCCCAAAACCATTCTGTTAAGTCATAAAAACCTTTCATAAAAGAGTATATATACTGTATGAGCTTATTTATATGCCATTATGGAACAGGAAAAAAACCTGTACTGTGGGATGGGGTATGGTAGGCTGGTGGCTAGGACTGACTAACTGGGAAGGGGCATGAGCGAACTTCTAGGGGTTTTAGAAATGTTCTATATCTTGATAGTAGTTTCAGTAATACAGGTATATGCACTAGTAAAAACCTCATTAAATGATACACTAAAGATATGTAAGTGTATTTTAAGATATATATAAATTTTACATAAAAACAAAGATATACCTATAAACATACAGTTAGTTACATCTAATTAATGATGCAAATGCTGAAGTGCTTAAGGATAAAGTATACTAATGTCTACAATTCCCTCTGAAATGCATTAAGAAAAGAGACTGATTGATAGAGGAGGATGCATAGGTAAATATGTGATAAAGCAAATATAGTAAAACATCAACTACAGAATGTAGGTGATGGGTATGTACACTGTAAAATTCTTTGAATTTTTCTTTATGTTTGAAGAATCTAATAGGGAATTTCATGGATCAGGCTGACAACACCTTAAACCAATGCTCAATTTTAGTACTGAAAAAGTACTCTCAACCAAAAAAACGTTAGATCTAATCAATGCATTCAGTAAAATGGCAGAACACAAAAAATTAACACACAAAATTCAGTAGCACTTCCATGCACTAACAATGAATTTTCTGAAGAAGAAATAGATAATTGATCGCATTTATACTATCATCAAAAACAATAATAGGAATAAATTTAAGGTGAAAGAGTTCTACTCTGAAAACTAGAAGACACTGATGAAAGAAATCAAAGAAGACACAAATGCAAAAGTATCCCGTGTTCATGCATTGGAAGAAGCAATATAGCTAAAATGTCAACAATACCAAGAGCCAACTATAGATTCAATGAAATCCCTATCAAAATTTCAATGACATTTTTTCTGATGTAGAAAAAAAAACACTCCTAAAATTTATGTGAAACAATGCAAGACCCCAAATTGCCAAAGAAATCCCGAGAAAGGATAAAGCAGGAAGCACCACACTTCCTGGTTTTTAAGCTATATTATAAAGCCAAGTAGCGTTGTGACATAAAAACAGACAAAGAAACCGATGGAACAGAACCCAGAGCCCAGGAACAAACCCAAGAATATATGGTGAACTAATATTTGACAAGGAAGCCAAGAATACCCAATGGAGAAAGTCTTTTCAATAAGTGGTGCTGTGATAATGGGATATTCACATGTAAAAGAATGAATGTGGACTCTTATCTTACACACCACTTACAAAAATTAACTCAAATGGATTAAAGACTTGAATGTAAGATCTGAAACCATGAAACTCCTTGAGGAAAACATTACTAAGTCCCTTGACATGGGTCTTAGTAATGATTTTCATTACTAAGACTTTGTAAATCTCAACTTTGGTTGAGAGTACTTTTTCAGTACTAAAATTGAGCATTGGTTTAATATCAAAGAGTGATATTGATATACAGTCTTATGAAGGTTTCACATGAAAAAACAATGTGGTTATTACATTTACCCATACTATCAGGTCCCCACCCACACCCCAATGTAGTCACTATCCAAGTAATGATTTTTTATACGACACCTAAAACATAAACAGAATTAAAATTAACACATAGCACTACATCAAATTAAAAGCTTCTGCACAGCAAAAGCAACCATAACAAAATGAAACAACAACCTACAGAGTGAGAAATAATACTGCAAACCATTTATATGATAAGGGGTTAATACCCAAAATATATAAAAAGCTCATACAAATTAATAGCAAAAACCCAACACAATTAAAAAGACCTGAGTAGAGATGTCTTCAAGAAAGATGTACAAAAGGCCAATAGGTACATAAAAGGATGCTCAACATCACTGGTCATTTAGAGATATGCAAATTAAAACCACAGTAAGATATCATCTCATGTCTATTGGAATGGCCATCGTCATTCCAATTGTATGGATGTGGAATAAAAGGGATCCCTTGTACAGTGTTGGTGGGAATGTAAATTGGTACAGCCATGATGGAAAACCATATGGAAGATCCTCAAAAAATTAAAAATAGAACTGCTATATTGATCTAATTCCACCTCTGGGAATATATTCAAAAGAAAAGGAAACACTAAGTCAAAAAGATATCTGCACCCCTATGTTCACAGCACCAGTATCTATAATAGTCATGGAAATAACCTAAATGTTCATCAATGGATGAATGGATAAAAAAGTTGCAGTATGTATATCTACAATGGAATATTATCCAGCCATGAAAAAAGAAAATGAGAAAATCCTAACATTTCTGATAACATGGGTGGGTGGACTCTGAGGCATTATGTTAAGTGAAATAAGTCAGAGAAAGATATGATCTCACTTATATATGGAATCTAAAACAAAAACCAAACAAACCAAACTCATCAGAAAGGGATCAGATCTGTAGTTATCAGAGGGGAAGGGAAACTGGAGAGAGGTGGTCAAAAGGTATATAAACTTCCAGTTGTAAGATAACTAACTACTGGGAATATAATGAGGACTATAGCTAACACAGCTGTATGATATAAAGGAAAATTGTTAAAGAAGTAAATCCTGTGAGTTCTCATCACCAGAAGAAATTTATCTATGAGAATATGGATGTTAGCTGAAAGTACTGTGGTAATAATTTCACAACTTACGTGTGTCATACTATCATGCTTTATACCTTAAACTTACACAGTGATATATATATGTTTTTGAATTATTTCTCAATAACACTGAAGAAAAGATTTAAAAAATGACTGACAAAAACACCAGGCATGAATTGTCTAATTCCTTATTACCTCATATTAAATTAAGGTAATAAAAAATGGTGTAATCCTAAAAAAGAAAGGAAGCAAAACATCAAAAATTATGTGGTGTTTCCTTATGGAAGTACACACCACTACTATGAATTATTTTTGGGGAAAAAAACATACACAAACAATAACCCCAAATCTGTTCAATTATCTAGCTCTAATAGCAATTTTTAGGAAATAAAGGAACAGAGGAATATGTTAAGCAGTATACAATTAACAACTGAATTACAAAGAAAAAGAAAAAAGAGCAGGTAGAACCTATGGTTAAGAGAAACTTACAAGATGTATCTACTTGCTAAATATAGGGATTATTGATCTTTATTTGAACAATTATAAAAATATTTACTTATGATATCACTAAGGATATCTGAACACCAACTGAAAACATGACAATAGTAAAGCATTTTCAAATATACTTGGTTATAATGATGGCATATAGTTTTGTTTTTTTAAAGCATCCTTATCTTTTAGAAATATGCACTAAAATATGGATGAGATGACATGATGTATGAGATTTTCTATAAAATAACCTGGGTGGGATATATAAAAAACAAGACTGTTCATGAGCTGATCACTATTAAAGCTGGATAATGCACACATACTATGCTTTATACTTTTAATATGTTACAGATGTTCTAAAACAAAAGGTTAATTAAATAACATGTTTTAAAATTTGCATTTAATATTACTACTTGAAAAAAATAAAATTCCAGCACAAATGACTAACTCAATAAATTAAACATACAACAAATTTAAAATAACTTGCCATTCTGATTTTAAAGTGAAGTTTGTGTCCAGATATGTTTCCCTTCCAGGATCCCACTGACACATCATTTTCTTTCCTTCATTTATAATGCAACTCAAATTTTTAGGTTTTTCTGGAGGCACTAAAAGAGAAAAATTTGCAATTTTCAAAAGCTTTATATCCATAAATAACATGTATTTACTACCCAAAACATTTACAACCTAAATTAGATGCAAAAAGCAAGCCCAAGCAAAAGTATGATCATAATGAGATTGGTGACTAAAAATTAATTTCTTTTCTATTTAAACTCAAACTTCTTTTTAGGTATTTGTATATTAGCAATGCAAATACAGTTCTACTTCTAAGCTTATTAAGAAAAATTAGTATGTCAAAAAGTCACTAAGACAACAAGTTACTACATTTCATAAAGACCAACAGGCAACATTTAAAATGTTAATTCTACAGTCATGACAAAGTCTAAAGACAAAAAACTTACAGCCAGAAATTATTCGGATCCCATAAACATTCTGATCAATCTGTCCAAATGTACGAACATTGCAAGTGAGTTGAACATTTAATAAAGGCATATCTGTAAATGTGACACTAGATGCTGTTCTGTTTATGACAGTATATTGTTTGTTAGGAACAGCAGCATGGTTTGTTTTCCAGAAAATGTAATCAGCATTTACATGAAAATAATCCATACAATTTTCCTTTAGCACACAAATTGCCGTGAAGTTAGAACCAAGTTGTACAACTGCAGACTCAGGAGTGATACGACCACATGGATCTATAAGTTCACCTGAAGAAAAGGAAATATAATAGAAAATATTAAAATGGACTGAATTTTTCAGGTACAAAATGTTTATTTTGAATCAACATAGTCCCTCAATCTTCACTAAAGTATCTCTAAAGACACAGAAAAAAAAGAAACATAATGAAAATTAATATGCTCAGAGTTTAATGCATAAACTTGTAAAGAAACGCACAGATTTTTAAGGCAGATGGAGTTGGGTTAAAAAAATTACCTATGCAAGTTTCAGCCTTTTTCATAATATTCTAACTTTGCTTTAAAAGGAAACATAGACTGCCTGCAGTATGATTCACACTTGTTTCACTATGGATACTGTTTCTTGATTCAGACCCATGGTCTAAATTAACCCTCTAGAAACAGAGTGGTGGTCTCTGCTCCTCTGTGGTATTTAATGCTTAGGGACTAGGATGGGGGCACAAAGAGTATATATCACTCATATTAATATTTCAGAGAGCAGAGGAAACAGCAAGGGAGCAATGAAAAAGAAAGAATGTAACTAGATGATCAAATATATTAATTTTAACAGTAAGTGCACAGGATAAAATCTCATATTAAAAAGACTGCATTAAAAAAATAAAACAACTATATGCTTTAACTATAACCTACTCTGTGTTGATGACTTCTGAATCCTTATCTGTAGCTCTAAGTTCGTATGTTTTTCAATACCTTATAAAATGTATCCACTTGCACATACTTTAAAATGAACTTATCTAAAATTATATGCACCACAATCCCTTTCAAACTTTTTCTTATTTCTCTACCTCTGTAGCAGCACCATTCTCCTCCAGGAATCTAGGCCATATACCTGTAGTCACCTTCAACATCTCTAATTAGCCTTTTCCAACCTCTAGTTTAACAATACTGCACTGAGACTTGTTGGTTCTATATTCTTACTATGTGTATCAACCTCTTCTCACCAACCCTACTTTGTTTTGACAGCTGAAGCTCAGTCATCTTACTATACCAGTCTGACCTCCAAAGAGACTGATGCCAGACTACTGTTAAAAAAATGATTATGCCATTTTCCTATTCTAAATTATTTAATAGCTACTTATTATCATCCAGATAAAATTCCCAATTAAGTGGTATGAATTCTATTCTCTTTCTCCAGTTCCATAAACTTAAGGAAGCTTTCCCTAGTGAGTCTCTTTGGCCAGTGGGTTCTTGGATGGTTGCCCATACAGTTATAAGCTTCAGTTTTTTTGCTTGGAAAATGAAGTTAGTAATAGCTATCATGAATAGTGTTTTGAGATTAGAAATTACTTATGTAACTTGTCTCCAGAGACAAGTAATCTAGTCATACTGACAGGGTCTGAAGGTTCCCTTATGGGTGACTGGTTTTCGTAGTTAAAGTAAAAGGCATAAAAATCACAGAATTATGAAACAGAAGAGCCTTGGTGATCATTTACTTCAACTCTTTATAAAGAAAAATGAGATACTTTCACAGAATCAACCTCAATTATCAGCCAGACTCTTCCAATTCCCAACTTGGTCCCAAGCCAGGCATCAAAAAGGATAAAACTACCTTTAAAAACTGAACATTTTCTTATTCTGTGTTTTTCAAAGTCATAGGGAAGAACTAACAGTTTTTACAGTCAAATTGTACTTCCAAATACAATTCTGGGTCCTCTTATAATGCCTGTAAGGCCCAGAGTTAGAATGTGTATTTCCTTATTTTAAAACTTATAATGTAGTCAACAGTTTACAAGACCTTGCCATATATGTCTACTTTAAATCCCAGTGCATGTATTCCTCTAACTTTCCAATTGTATGAAATTTCATCTTGTGGGGTACTGTTAAGTTACTCTGTGATACTGAGCCAGTCCTTACAACTCCACAGACCTCACTTTATTCTTTGGTAACATCACTCCTATTTTACTTTCTCCAAAGTACGTATAGGGAACAGTAAATATGAAATACACTTTAGAGTACTAAACAACATAAGATACAACCAGAGACTCAGTATTAATAATTTTCAATTACAAAGAATATAAGAAATACTAGAAATGGGTACATGTTCCAGTTTTCAATGTGATGGGCAAATGTTCAAGTTTTCAAAGTGAAACACAGGCTCATTAAAACCATCCCATGCCAAATGAATCCCCTTTTATTGGGCTACCAGGCTATTTGAGATATTAAATTATAGAAAGAAAGTATTTTAATTTAATAAAAAGTATTTGAAAAAGTTAGTTGGGGTATTCATACAGACAAGATGAAGAAATGTGGATTAGAATACAACAGAGTCTAGAATGAACATGATGAAATTGTTGGTATTTGGCTGTTCTTAATCTACAAGAACAGAAATTTCATAGGTTCAAACTAATAGATTTTTAACTTATTGCTCATATATAAAAATCATGAACCAAAATTGTCAATGAGAAGGTCTTGAGTAGAGTATGCTAAGGTGCCTGCTTGCAGTTCTTTGAGAAGACTGTATTTTCCAAAGACAGTCACACATGCTCTTTATAAAATGTGACTGTACTCCTTTCACAAAGAAATGTGGTCCGTACTTCCCTCCCACCCTCAGATCTGTGGATGTTTACGTCTGCCACAGCCACAGAGTATGCTATGTGACTTCTAAGACTAGGTAATTAACTTCTGACAGCTCTCTTTTTGTCTTGGAGTATTTGCCCATGGAAGCAGCCACATGATGTAAGGACACTAAGGCCACACAGAAAGACCATGGTGATGTTCTGGTCGACGGCCCCAGCAAAACCCTCAGCCTATAGCCAGCATCAACACCAGACATGTAAGGGAAGAGGACTTCAGATAATTCCAGCCCCCAGTCTCTATTTCAGCTGTGGGCTCAATATTATCAAAGATGACCCAGTCTGGCTGTCCCAGTCTCTATTCCTGACCCACATAAACCACGAGAAGTAACAATTACTGTCATTTTAAGCTATGAAGTTTTGGAGTAATCTGTGAGGTAGCAATAGATAATGTAGGCCTGTGTTTTCAACATCTTTATCAACAACTTGGAAGAAAACAGAGAGAAAGATTTGCACATACTTATCAAATTAGCAAAGGACAAGATGGGGAAGCATTGCCAACACTCTGGGAAATAATGTTAGGATTTAAAATTATGTTGCAAGATTAGGCTGATAGGTTAATAAAAATAAAATGAACATTGCAAGAGCACAAAGTATCTCTTATTTAGGTTGGTATGAAATAAGGTAGTATTAAGGGAGAAATGGTTTAAAAGTAACTTATGTGCAATCGATCAGAATTTTCACTGACTGATATCTTAACAAGAAACTATGGTGTAACCATAATGCTGTTCATGTAATTGTAGATTAATGATATCAAAAAAAAAAAAGAAACTATGGTGTATCTCTTAGCTGGCAAAAACTATGTTGCTTTAATAATGATGTTCAGATCAAATTTAATAATAAAGTCATTATACTCAGACTATGTCTAGTTTTGGTACCTTATATATATATAACTTTGAATATATATGTTCTTAGGTACATTTTATTCAAACTTAACAATAAATATATACTTACTATACTTTTTATAATGCTTACTGTGGGCCAGGCCCTGTCCAAAGGCCCTTTGTATATTAACTCATTTAACCCTCACAACAAGTCAAGGAAGAAGAGACCATTATTATATACATCTTCTACATTAGGAAACTGAGGCATTAATTAAGTCCTAAATCTGGTAAATGAAAGTGTAATATATTATATAAAATATAGTATTATATTTTAAATGTGATACAGGAAACCAGAAAAGATACAGGAGGGTAATCAGGATGCACAGAGTTGGAAGCCAAGTCCTATAAAGAATGATTAGGATGATTGTGTAAATTTAGTTTAGGAAAAAGAAGACTTAGAGACCCATGAAAACAGTTCTTTTAATTCTGGAAGAGTTGAACAGTAGGAAGAGAAAGTGGGCCTCCTCTAGAACTAGGATTAATGATAAGAAGTTGCAAGGAAAAGTTGGGTTCCAGAATAAGGGAAGACTTTCTAAATAGTAAGATTTTCAACACATGCTTCATGTCACTTTAAGTGTTCAAAAAGAAACTGTATCCCTGGTTTTGCAGAGGAGCTGATCTGGAGCAGTGCTTCTCAAACTACAATAAAGGATCCATTTGGGTTTTTTCCCCCTACATTTTGCAGATTTATACTTTTCTTCTTTAACATGTTTGATGAGACAAGTTTACTGATCATATGACTGAATGTCATGGCTGTGTCAAATTGTTAAAGGAGTTTCTAAACAATTATTCTTACTTTCTATACTTATCTCACTGTGGACCAGTAACCATCCAAGAATCAGTAGTAACCTCAAAGAAGCAACAGGCTATGGACCAGTTTAAGAAGTAATGGTCAATCTCTTTATTCTGCTATCATAATCACATTGCTGCTCAGAAAACCTTTGGCCATTAAGGAGTGAAGTGCTAAAAATTAACAGATTTTCTCCCTATTTCTTTACTAAAAAACAAAACCACATATTTTTTCTTCTCCACATTAAAGTTATTAAAGTATAGTGAAACGGCATTTAGGATTTCTAAGTGACTAAGTTTTTCAAGTCAAATTATATAAATTGTAATTTACTAAGATTATTTTTACTTAAATCATTTTTAGGACATAATCTCTCAATAATGATCCTAGAAAAAATAAGTATACAAACAAAATTATATAATCACTAAATACATAAAAATATATAAGCCTAATTTGTGGAGTTGGGACATTGGATATTTCAAGAACCTTACCTATAGACTCAGTGGTGAGGAAAATAAACAGTGCTTGCATTATCCAAGTTTGCAATGCCAACATCTTGCATAGGTATTTCTGTAAAAGACACACGCAATATTACTTTTAATATTTCTTCTCTTATTATACGTAACAAATTAATACACAATCTCTAAAACTCTTCTGTTTCCATTGTATATCTGCTTTCTAAAAGGTGGTAAAATTTATGAGAATGCAGAAAATAAGTTTAAGTCAGGAAAATTTTTCTTTATTCCCACTTAAGATACGGCAATATAAATTATTGCTTGAAAACACAATTTATATCTTAAAGTTAATTAAAACAGCAATCTAGTTTTTTTTATTACGTGAAGTCTTACCCTATAGTAAATACCCTGAGAACTTCAAAGACAAATTTCTGCCTGGAAAAACTCACATTACCCAACCTCAAGAGGTATTTAACAAACAGGAAAAATGTTTATAGTTCACAGCATGACCCAAAATATCCAGGTATATGAAAAATACCTGTAAATCCCTAAAAAATTCCAACATGTAGTAGAAAAAACAGGCTAGATGAGTTGAACAGGCAATTCACAGAAAAGGAAATACAAGTTAACTCAAACATATGAAATGGTATTTCAACCTCACTAATAATGGAAAGCAAATTAAAACTACCTAGATAGGAATCCAAGATGATACACACACTCTGGAAAACAGCTGGCAGTTCTTTACAAGTAAAAGCACAACACAGGACTTGGCATTTCTACTAATGTAGCCAAGAGAAATAAAAATATATATTTCTCCATGAAGACTTATACCCAAATGTGCATTACCAGCATTATTCATAATAGTTCCAAACTGGAAACAATCCAAATGTCCATCAACTGCTGAATGGGTAAACATATCCAAACAATGGAAATTCCATACAATAAACTACTCAGCAATACAAGGGAACAAACTACTGATAGATCTAATACCATGACTGAATCTCAAAAATATGCTGAATGAAAGAGGCCAAACACAACAGACTATGTATTGTGCAATTCTATTTTTAGGAAATTCCACAAATGGTAAAACTAGGGTGACAGAAAACATCAGTGGTCGGCTGAGCTGGGAAAGTGCAATAAATGAAAAGGAGCACAAAGTAACTTTCTGAAGTAAAAGAAATGTTCTGACTTGAATGTGGTGGTGACAAGACTGTCAAAACTTACTGTACTGGGATTAAAGATGGTGGCATGAGAGGTGAGACAGACACCTTCTCCTAAAACCACATATAATATGAAAATATAACTAATACAACTAATCCTGAAAGAGCAACAGGAAAGAAGGCTGCGCCAGACTGCACACACCTAGAGAAAAGAGCAGACCTCACAGAACAGGGTAATGTACCAAAGTTGTGACGCAGGGGGTCCAAGCCCTTCCCCCACCCCAGCTGCCCCAGCAGGAGGAAGAGAAACAGAGCCAGGAGGGAGTGGAGGCCTGGGACTGATGTCCACCTAGCCCTGAAGATCTGCTCTGGGAGCATGAACCTACATTCCATGGTGCTCTGTGGGATTGGAAAGCTAAGAAAGGCGGAGTACCTGGAGAGACAGAGATTCCAG